>NC_056734.1:412397962-412440462 GCF_019279795.1 Protopterus annectens
TCGAATGCACAGACACTATGCAGATGCTGTAACCATTACACTGTTGACATTAACGTTGCTTCCGCCTATTTCCTACGTAGATGATTTCTATGTGTAAGCTAAGCTAAGCAAAGGGCGGAGGCCCCCAAACCCACTGAGCTTTACTTACTCTTGAAATAACAACATATAACAAATGTACTGTGAGACAATACATTACATTCCTAACTACATTAGGCATAGCCCCTCACTGACACACTTCAAGGGAAACCTTGTTGTGTGAATGGGTAACAGAATATACACCCCTGGGAGCATGTGTCCCAGAACCATACAGCCAGGGGGTGGGAGAGCCTGTCCAGTTTGATAGCTAAGAGACCTGTTGGGGAAATTGAATGGTGTTGAACTGTCACATTAACATACCCTCTTTAGATCACTAAGTGACCCTATCATCCTCCAAAACCCCAGTCTTCAACAGCTTCCAGCAAGTCTGCCTGGTATTGCTTCATTGGCTATGCTTGACAGAGGCTCAGTTACTTCATCAATGGTGCGGAGAAAGCCAACACACTGTAGCTATGCTTCTAATTGCCCTTGGGCAGATAGGTGGTAGGCTATCTGTGAACCTCTAAAGTGCAGGCCATCACAGCCATAATATGTGAATAAACAGACCTTCAGATCACAATATACAGTGAGAAATCACAATGTATTCAGGAAACAGTTAAGTACAGCAAGAACATACAGGACACTGATACTTAGTCACTCCAAAAGCCTATCTTGGAAGCTAGAAGACTTGTATACATTTAAGGCTTTCTATTGCCTACCAGTAGGTTACCTACAGGAGAGATGAAAAACAAGCACAGATGGGGAACATGCATGCAACAATACCATACCGGCCTATGTGTCAGCCTTAGGCTTTGAAATACTGGCCAAGGCTATTGGCGCCCCCATGGTGCCTTATTTAGGAGAGTCTCGAAGGTGAATACCAGCTCCGTAAACAGCACAATAGCAGAATCAATGTGGGTTATACTACTCAACACCAGGGGTTGTGATCACAACATACATGCACTCACAGCATTCCTCAGGATGGACAACATCAACATCTGTGCAGTAAATGAGATCTGTCTTAAGACTCCTGAGAGCACACCAGCACTACCAGACTACAACCCATACCACACCTTTCAGCCACAGAACATGGACTGACACAGACAGGGGAGGGTGGTCTAATGGTTAAGGTGTTTGCCTTACAAACACAAGGTGCAGGGTTTGAGTCTCACAAGGGATAATTGGCTAGGCTTACAATGGCTCGCAAGGGCAATTAGCCTAGTACTAACTTCACTTAATGGAGGGGATGTATCCATATTCATCAGGGATACTTACACCTCCAGGTTAGAGGGGCAGCATGATACCTCTGAGATCATCCATGTGCAGCTAACATAAGCCACAACTGCAATGTAAACTGTAGCCTGCTATGGATCACCCTCCATGACCCAGGACCACCACTCCACCTACCTGGAGACAGTAGAGAACATGACAGTCCTAACACATACCCTGGCATTGGTCAATGTCAACTACCATACCATTAACTGGAAAACTTACTCCAGTACTCACTTCTAGGCCCAGCGCTTCCTGGACTTTATCACCTCATATGCCCTGTATCAGGTGGTAACTTTCATAACGAGGGGTGGAAACATACTAGAAGTGGTCATCACCAACATGGGCAACAGGTGCACCACAGTGGAGGTTAACCAGTCACTGGTTAGATCTGACCATGAACTATTCACTGTTTCCACACCCAAGCATCTCCCCCACCAACAGATACCACAGTGTATACCTCTTCTACAGCTAAATTTACATTACTAGTGACAGGGATGGGGGGTTTCACAGCCCCCACGCTAAGGGGAAACACTGCTCAAGATACAGACAGATTTACAAATGCAGTCTATAAGCACCTCCACGGATGTATGGATCGTGCCATCACTGGTAAACCAGAACTCACTCCTCCTAGACAAGGACACCAGTCTGGTGGACCTCTGCAATAAACAGGCTGTACTACAGAAGTAGGACAGTGTTCCAGACAAACAGCAAATCCCACAAAGGGCAGACATCTGTGACCACTATTAGTATGATACGTAGGTCCCTCATGACATCATCCAAGGCTAACATCAGCAAGAGAATATGCAAGGATTCGAAAGATAACCACAAAGCCTTTTTTGGCTATGTCAATGATCTAAGTGGTGACACACAGATTTTCACTGTGCTGGTGAAATATAGCACAAAATATGCTGACCCTACTTATATTACCAACATCCTTGCAAATATATTCAGTGCATACTTCACCCCCTAAAGATCCCACAACACTACCCAAAAGGTACAGTATCCCACACATTAGAGACACACAGGTGGAAATGGCCCTCTCTAACAGCAGAACACAGCGTTAATGGATGCAGATGTTGTCCCAGACTGCATCTTGCAAACTGTACAAGACAACCTGACCCCCCTGCCTAATTAAGCTTTCCAACCTCAGCCTCTCCACAGGCTACATGCCCATATAATGGCACATGGCAACAGTTATTCCTGTCCATCAAGGTGGAATCACAACTGACCATAGTAACTACCACCCCATAAGCCTGACTAGCCTGGTCTGCAATGGTATGAATCACATCCTTATGGCACTCATTAACAAAACATTAATAACCTCCAAACATGTGACTCAACCCAGGTCAGCTTGGTTGAGTGCAGTTCATGTCTACTGAACCTGTTTGACGTCTTACATACAGTCACCAAGACGTTAGATGATGGGGGAGGTGGTTCACACATACTACCTGGACCTCGCCAAAGCTTTTGACACCATGCCCCATTCAGGTATTATTGATAAACACGCCAGCCTGTACATACATCCATACATCACAGGCTGGGTTGCCAATGGGCTTACACACAGAACCCACATGGTACGACTAGTGGTTTCC
This sequence comes from Protopterus annectens, assembly GCF_019279795.1. Taxonomy (NCBI): domain Eukaryota; kingdom Metazoa; phylum Chordata; order Ceratodontiformes; family Protopteridae; genus Protopterus; species Protopterus annectens. Next base: position 412,400,902 of record NC_056734.1, read on the forward strand.
AGGTCCAACTCTTGACCAGTCATGACTGGTGTCCCACAGGACTCAGTCCTGGGAGTCCTACTGTTTGGCATATACTTTTTAGAGGTACAGGCAAACACAGGTGGACTACGGCAGACCATGTTTGGCAATGACTGTGAACTGGGAGCCATGACTGATAGTCCAGTTGACACAGACATCTCTCAAGGAGCCTCAGAGAGACCGTCACAGGGTGTCAACATCATGGCCTCCAGCTGAGTGCCACTATCTGCATGGTCATTCCATTGTGGATTATTAAGCACCCACATATTAACACATAAGTGGCAGCCACTTTAATACGGATGAGGTAATGGGGTATCTGGGGACTAAGGTAAATAGTGATCTTCACTTTGACAATCATATCTCCACAGTAGTTAGGACATCCTTCTATGTAGGCCATCTGATTACTAAAGGATTCCCATCTAGACATACTGGGGTTATAGTGCTCCTTTACTCATCACTCATCAGTCCCATCATAGGGTGCAATAACCCATTTGGGATGTACTTCAGAAGACACTTCCAACAGCTGGGAGTCCACGAATGTACCTTGCCAAGGGGAATACTGGCCTCCAACATATGGCCTATGCAGCCAGACTGAATAAACTCCTGCTTTACTCAGTGGCATCTCATTTACCCAGAGATGATTTCCGCTGGCCAACACAGCCATGTCAAACTCAGACTTAATGGATATGCTCCACCTATGGGAATCCATGTCACAGTGAGCCACACACAGTAGTGAGCTGAACCTTGCCACAACAATAACTGGAAGATGCTGGAGGGACATATTCCTGTCACAGACACTCCCCATACTTTGGAACAACATCCCTAACTACATTATACAGAGCCCCTAACTAATACTCTGCAAGAGAAACCTTGAAGAGTGGATGGGGAACAGTAGATGCACCCCAGGGATCCCACCATTGGATCTGCTCCACAGAGGAACAGTTAATGAATCAATGGGGTGGCAAAAGTTGACACATTTTGGCTGGGCTTATGAATGGCCTCTAGCAGTTGGCCAAGTACCTACCTATGAATCTATACATACAGTATCTGCACATGCTGTTAACTTAATTTACTGTTCAGGTGTTGACTTACCTTGTGCCAATGGCAGTTGTGTGTGCAATAGTTGAGGGCTGCCTATGTTGGATGCACATAGTAGACTGCCTATACATGACAATTTGCAGGTAATCTTGTGTGTGTGTCATCCATTTTTACTGTGTGTGCAGGTGGAGAAAGGTGTCAGTCCCTAGGTGCCTACACTGTCAGTGTGTGTGCTATACATTCCCTCCTTGCCAGGGCATGGGCATACTGGGCACACCTCCATCTGCCTACTGGGGCTGGCTCAGGGTGTTCATGGTCTGAGTACCTCTGTGCCTGTGGGGCCCTTGGTAATGGTGGTGGGCTGTGAGGGCCTTCACCATTCTGTCCCTGCTGCAGCTGTTTCTGCAGGACCATATTGTGTAGCATGGCACATACTATGAAGATGTGGGCACACGTGCCTGGAGAGTACTGCAAGGCTCCACCAGATATGTCCAAGCAATGGAACCGTGATTTCAGCATCCCAAACACATGCTCTATGATGATTCTGGTTTCTGTGTGTGCCTCATTATGGTGTTCCTGCATGGGTGTGTGTGCATTTCTGATGGGAGTCATCATCCATGGTTTCAGTGCATAGCCAGCATCCCCTACCAGGTGGCCATTTGGGATGTCCCTCCTGGCAAATAACTGATACAGCTGTGAGGCATGCCAGATGTGGGAGTCTTGATAGCTTCCAGGGCTGCCAGCACACACATCCATGATAATGCCCTAGACATTGCACATGACCTGGCAGTTGATGGAGGGGTATCTCTTGCGGTTTATGTAGCGTCTACCCTGCTCACCAGGTGGTGACTTGATGTATATGTGCGTGCAATCTATTGCACTCAGTACATCCGGGTATTCTGCCACATGGTGGAAGAGACACATATTGCTGGCTAACTCCTCTTACATTCAGGGGAAGTATATGTGCTTATTGGCATGTGGTAACATGGCATCCAGGAACTGGTGTAGTACCCTGGATGCTGATGCCTGTGAGATCCCCATGATCTCCCCAGTTGGTCTTTGAAAGGTACCTGTAGCTAGTATTCTCAGGCTTACACATACCTTTGTATCCACTGGGATGGGTTCCCCTCTGTTTGTTCTGGCTCTAAGGCATGGCCGGCACAGCTCCACAAGTTGCTGTAGGATGTCCCTGTCCACCCTGTAACACTCTACTATCTCCAGATCATGTAGCCCCTGGTAGGTTACCCTGGGTCTGAACACTCTCCTCCTCCTCCTCTGGTGCCTGAGGTGGTCATGTGCATCATCCTCCACACCACCTTCAGTCTCCAACACATGCTGGTGAATCAAAGCTATGGCAGCCCCTAACATGTACATACTAAAAGTTCCCCGTCTGTATACACCACTGGTGCAGAGTGTATGAGAATACACAAATGTGTGTGAGGTGCTTTCACACTTTATACTATTGTGCTATGGATGCTGCTGATGTCAGTGGGTGTGTATGAGCTATTCCAGCTGCAGCGTGTCTTAGTTATGGGTTTTGCAATGAGTACTGGAAGTGTGGGGCCTTTACTGTGGAGATTTGCTTGCCTGCCTTGATTAATCTGTTTCCCTTTAATTCACTTTTAAACCTGGATCCCCTCCCATTATCAGGCATGCATCCACCTGCCGTCTTTTCATGTTTTGTACTTTCCCTACCCAGTCATGGAAAAATGTGCATTGTAGCTGATATACTGTAAATCAGCTTTGTTCTGCTTTGACACTTTACTGTTTTCTTTGCAGTACAGCCCCTCCCCTTTCCTGTTCTGCAGGTAGCTGCTTGCAGCCTTGTTAACTGTTGTCAATGGCCCACTGTAGGCTCCTAGGTGTTAATTAGTCATTTGTACTCCAATTTCACTGCTGCAGTATTTCCTTATTTCTTTCCTATATCCTTCCTGTTTCAGTTGCAGTGCATGCCCTGCATACCCGTTTACCGGGTTTACGAGCGTTTTCTTCTCCATTCACATGCATACTTGGTTACCTTGTGTAGTCTCAGCTAAGCATAGCTATGGCCAGTTCAACACACCCCTATCCTGCAGCTTTGCCTAGCTGGGGGCTAACCGGTTTAGCAATGTTCCAATGTGCTTACAGCAATGGCTACACACCCCTCTCTTGATGTCATCTTTATCTAAAGGGCACACCTTGGTGTTATAACGCTACGCTGTGAGGTGTATCCTTACACCAGTGGGGAATTTACGATTCACTATTACTCCTCTCATTTGCATGGCATTGCCGACTAATTCCTAGCTACTGCACATAACACTGTCACAGCCCCTTGGCAACTCTTGCGCCATAGTATGGTGTAGCATGCCTGCCATTGACTATTATGTGGAAATCATGATATGTGTTTCATTGCAGTTTTATTCTATATTTTTATATTTTCCTTGTGATCCCCTTTGCGCACCGCTGCCCTGAGCTTCCACATCGCGATAGTGCGACTATATATATTAAATGTTAATTTTATATTTTGTACATTTTTTATGCCAATGGCTATATATTTAGCCATTGGCATATATTAACAATATAATACATGTGTCTGGTCGGCTGTCATGACTCCAATTTTATGTTTGCAAAAATGTAAACCGTTTTCTACGGTTTACATTTCTGCATGCTTACACTATGCCTGCACCACTTCCTGGATCATTACATACCTTCATTTGCATGCTACACTGCTGCACATGGGGTAATTAGCATACAGGGCCCGGGAGTTGTGTGGGCGTAGCATACGCAGGTAGTGCATGTGGAAACAGCTCATACCTGAATCACTCGGTGGCCATATTTGGTGTTAGAACGCAGATGCTACTCCTGCACCTGAAGCAAGCTTCATGAATCCCGGGGTATAACATAATTAAATTTACTTGACATCAGGAGGAAAGTGGCACACAGTTGCCAGGTTTAGTAGCAAGATCATACGGGTCTATATTATAAGATCGACGGTTGAAAACACTGAACACCATATGGTTGACACCATATAGCTGATGTCTTCAAACATCGAACTTATAAAAACAAAAACAAAAAAAAAAAAAGAAAAAAGTACCCTAATGGGTTTAAGCAGGGGGGCAAGCCCTCCCTGCAACCCCACACCCCCCACTACTTAAATATACCAACTCCAAGACCACATTACATTGCAGTAAATGGAAATCTCCCCTTAAGGAGATTTCCGTTTACACGTTCAATGTTGTGCGCTTTCACTATTCTCGTGTCAACAATATCAGCTTCAATATTGTCGGCTTTTGAGAATATAATATAGACCCAGATCATACACCCAACAACATGTAAATAACTTTGCAGTTATGTGGATTATGCCCTTTTCTCCATTTTGGAGCGATCTCAGAGTTGGTATATTTAGTTAGGGGTGTGTGGAGGCACAGCCCCCCACTTGATTTCGGATTTACATTTTTTTTTTGATGTGGCCAAAGTGGTATTTCCCTGGGCAGAATTGGCCATTCAACATTTTTAGGTTTCAATATTACAAGATCGATCTTTAGTTATTCAATTAACTAAAGTTTTGATCTTGTAATATAGATGCATGGAAATAGCAGGGGGGGACCAAACACAACAGAATTCATGCAGGTTGTGTCAGCATTCATCTATACAGTGCAGAACCTATCATTCGAGGTCTTGATCCCACAGCACTGTGAGATCTGTGTCTGTAGGATCACCTGCACTCAGTGGGTCACATCATCACAGCAAATCAGCATCTAGTTCACATAATGGCCCCTCCTCAAGCTCACACGTGCCTTCACCTGCCCTATCTTTAGGAGATGTTGTGTATGACATATTTGACCTGACCTACTGTGACTCAGACTAACCACAGCAGGTACTTAAAATATGGAATGTTTAATTTCACTACCATGCCCTTCAGTACAATGAATACAAAAAATAAAAAGTATATAGCTGAAGCATACAGGAAGTGAATATTTATGTTGGTGTACAATGTAGTCCAGAATGAAGAGGCTTTCCATGCGCATGTATTTCATTTGATTAATCGTAATGTTTGCAATAAAACAAAATAATCTGAAAAGAAAAGTGGAAGGCATAGCATGTAAAATGCAATGTTTAACACCATTAAGGGCCCATCCATTATCAAGAGTTTCGATTAAGTAATGATAAAGTTGAAAATTACACAGAAGATAATAAAAACAATGCACACTATTAAGAGGATAACACACAGCTGAAAAAAATAGATTATATGAGTATCCTGTCATTAGCACTAGCACTGCTACCACTTCACCATGAGCACTGCATAAATGATGATCACTGTTTCTGAGTGCATAAGTTGATGTATGTGATTAATTAATCTGATATGCAGTACCTTAACAGAGAACAATAAATCATTTGTAATATGTGATAGGTAAAACTGGAGACATATTGCATAATAAAAACTGATACATTTTCCTTTCCTGTCCAAAATATGAAGTCTTGTAAAACAAGGCTGGAAACTGTAATACATGCAATTTTAAAAAAAATCAAATCAGTTAACTACTTAAATGATACTTGTTTATAAATTCCCATTTCTGCAGATTCTGGAGTCCTTAAGCAAAATATTTTCAGCAAACCAATAAAATTGCAAATATTCCTTGCATGAAGCCATTTGAAATTGCTGAACAGGTTTCGGTGAACAATTGGGCACAACATTTATAAACAGTAATATGATTAATTGTACTGTAATAAAAAAATATTTAAAGATATGAGGGAATGTCAGATGAACAGTGATAGTAGGCCATGCACCACATGGCATAGCCCACACATACCACTCCATGCATCAGTTATGCTCTATATGTCTTTAATAAGAAAGGAAACACTAACCTGAATATCTTGGTTCATAATTATGGACTAGACACCACCTCTTTACCTGTGTAGCCATATAATACATACAAGTATGCTGTAGAGGCATAGCTGGCTCATCCAGTGCCCAAAGCCATTCCTCAATATTGCACCCCTTAACTATTAAGGAGCAAAAAAAAGGTCTACAATTTCATGGCTGGTGCTTCTGAAATGCAGAAGCCACCCAGCCAACCAAGTCTTGTTTCTGCAGCACACCCACACTCATCTTCAGTTGAGGTACCATTTTAAAAAAGTCTGTGATCAGAAACTTGAGACTCCTGAAATGCAGGAGCCAGTCAGGTCCTGTTTCTGCACCCCAACTCTTATACTCCTTCCACTGAATATAGTTAAAAAAATAAATATATATTTTTCCCTTTTAAACTGTAGCAAACTGCTTACTGCAAATGGGACCTGCTGGGGCCCTAATGGCAACATAGGTAAAATCTATCACATCAAGCACCTCAAGGAAATGTAATCCCATAAAGCATTCATTGTCTGTGCTCAATCCAAAAGTGACACCTGGAAATAGATGTACTGATCCACATGTGCCAAGAGTATATTGAGGAACTTCTAAAGTATCTTCAAGGCAGAAGCCTAAGAAATATCCGACATGTCCCCAGACTGCCTCTAGAAGGACCCATGGTGAGTATACTTACCTTTGTATCCATAGGGGTAGGAAGGTCATACATTCCCCAAGTTCTTGTCTGTGGGCAGTACATGCTCACTAAGATCCCTAAAATATCTCTGTCCACTGTAGGCCTGTGAAGAATTTCCTGATTATCAAAATTATCATGACTAATTTTCTGTCGATGATGTCACCTTCTTGTCCAGTGAGTGCCACTGGGTACAAGCGGTTTTAGCTCAGCCAAGACAAAAAGCTTACACTGACAAATGTTAAAACTAAGACAAAGCACCTCTGCCAATTGTAAGGTAAATAGAAAAGGTGTGAGTTCACCTTTTATGAAGTATTTGCAGAAGGCACAGAAATGTGTCAAACTATGACTATGAATCACAAACAGGAAGGAAGAAAGATTATTAGTATAAGGCGTTTTACATAATTTCTCATTATCATCTCATTATTCCTTCATTTGAATAAGTTCTTTTGAAGCCATCATGCTTACGCATAAATTCTCTCTGTGAATTGCCCCAGAGCTGTGCTTATGGGTGAAAGCTCGGACTGTCTTAACATATTCATGTAATGACTATGAATATTATTTATTTAGTTATTTATTTATTTATTTATTTATTGACTTTTGTTTACTGGGAAAGTCCATTGGGCCAAAAGAATCAATTTCCAGTGGAGGCCCAGGGAGAAAAGCTCTATAAGTAAGTTAGTATAGTAGTAAACGATTATTAGATACATCTAATATTATAACAAAGACAGAGGTATTGTGCAGACACAAATAGGAATGCATGTTAACATATAATATGTATGTATAAAGTATTATACAAAGATAAAAGGTAATATACAAAAATCAGTATATGATGGTTGAAGATATGTGATATGTGCAGATTAATGTTTTTTGAGATACACACCAAATAGGAAATAATACATTTTGAAAATTAGTGGTGATAAAGCAGTCATACAGAGATATTTACAGGGTCCAGTAGGAAAATAGTGTGAGGTAGTGTGAATAAATTAAATTAATTATGAGATAGAGAGGAATGGTTAGATGTAGTGGATGTGAGAACCTTATGTCATACCCTATGTCTTCTAGAAACCTAAACAATTCTTGACATCTGGAGGTCCTTTGTCTACCTATCACGATTCTGCTGAAATGTAAGCTGCCTGCCTTACATATATAATAATGCTTCTTCCTAGACTAACCTAGCACTCCAGACAGGTATTGCAGAAAGGTTTTAAATCAATGTAAGTTCTCCAAAGTTATATCGTCTGCTTCACATCTTCAGAATTTAACATATTGAAATTCACTTTAAAAATTCCCTTCCATATACCCACAAGAGCACACCTATCAAAAAAAAAATCAACTCTTCACTTCTCTAACAGTCTACATTTAATAAAAACAATTTCCAGTAGCATAATCAATTTTAGTATCATTCCACCAAACAAATTATGTAAATAATAAAAAAGGTACAATGCTCCTCCCAGAAATAACATCCTTGTCTTGTTTTGTGCCAGCCTACCATTACATTTTAGCAAAATACCCAAAATGTTACACACTGAGAAAGTCAGCAATATAAACACCACAAACAGTTAAAAAAAATCAGTGTTTTTAAGGTGGTCCTGCCCTTCTACACTCCCCATTGTAGTTGCCTCTGCCCCTACTCACCCAGTTTCTAAATGCGTTTCTACCAAGTTTGCATAGTCTCAGAGAAAAGGTATGATCATTAAGCAACCAATGCATTCAGCATTGACATTTTACAAATTTTCACTTGTAAGATCCCAACATTTCAAAAGTTGACAAAATGAGATACGAGGTATCTAACCTAAAGCAATTTACCATGTGCACTTAAAATACAGTAGTTTATTGAAACACTTAAAGACGTTATATCTCATGACAGCATCAGCTGGTATATATACATATTAATAATTCTAATTTCCCATTGTTCATTGAATACCTCTGTGTACATGCATCTTTCTGGTACTGTCACATAAAATCCTACCACCTAAAGAAGGTCAAATACCTTATCATAATTTACAGGACCAAAACTAGCAAGCAGTTCCTTAGACAATAAATAAAAATCTAGGTAGAGTCATGGATACTTGGATATGCAACTGCATATCCTTAGGTTAGACTCAAAAGTACACGTTGAATATACCCATGTGAATTTCCACATTAGGCTAGACTTCCAAATACATAAAGAATCCAATACTTAAACATGGGCTAACTCCCTGTGGGAGCATCTTAATATCTCATCCCCCCATCTCAAAGATTCATTTTTCATCCTTCAAACTTATCCTATCCATCTGTTTTTTTCCTCTTATCAAGATTTAGTAAATGCTGCCCCCATTTCCTCTTATAAACCATTTCCTCTCCTATATCCTGCATAAGGAATAATACATTTGCATTAAACAAACTGTCATGACTTTCTTGTTCTGGCTTCATTTTTGCAATATTTTCTCTTCCGGTATACAGTGACTGTTCTACCCCACCTGCAGCATGTATAACTTGCAGCATTCAATTAATTGTACTCAAGCCCAATGTGTACACTATGTATATGATATTGTTTCATATGTACATGTGATGTTTGCTCTGTCTGCAAAATTGGTTTAATTGTGGAGATTTTCTTTCCAGGCCTTTGCTGAAAAGGGGTTATTGCACAGTTGGACTTTCTGGTAGTTTGCAATTTAATATCTTGGAATAAAAGGATATGCACCTCAAACTGAGTTAACTAATGCAAAATTACTAGCCTTTTTTAGGCAATGTCATGAGCAGAAAATTACCAGCATGAAAAATTCTTCTAAATGAAATTTAAAGGTCATGCTGCTAAACACCAGGAGTCTTAGCATGAAACTGTGCTCATTGCAAGCATTCCTTGCCCTGGAGGATGCTGACATTTGTGCAGTCACTGAAACCTGGTTCAAAGCTTTGGAGAGCACCCCAGCCATACCACGTTACTCATCCTACCATACATTCAAATACCAAATGGAGGGCTACAAGCCAAAGAAGGTGGAGTTTCAATATTTATCAAAGACATACACACCTCCAGGCTGGTCAAACGGTATGACACACAGGAGGCACTCCAAGTACAGTTAACTGTTGACAAAACACCTATTCAAATCATAGCTAGCTACAACCCCCCCCCCCCCAGCCATGACTCAGGTCGCCCACTTCACCCATCTGGACTTACTTGAATCTGTCAAGATTCAACCCTCTACCCTGATCCTGGGTGACTTTAACTTCCCAACCATAGAGTGGAAAACCTATTCTAGCCCAAACATGAATGCCCAGAGATTCCTGGACATTGTCAATGCCAATTAATTGGATCATCTGGTCGACACCCCCTTCCATGGACCTGGTACTAACCAACATGAGTAGCCACTCTAACACCCCTACAGTGTCATCCTCCTTGGTAATATCTGACATAAAGTGATAACTTTCAAAGTCACTATCTCCCCTGACCGCTGACCCCCTCCCCCCTTGTCAGGGTCAAACAAAAAAAAATATTCCAAAGCTGACTACAATCCCCTGAGAGCAGGTATAAGCAGCTTCACAGCCACCATCCCTTCAGTTGGAACTAGCACTAATGTCCAAGCCTATACTAAAAAACCTATATGAGCACCTACATAACTGTATGGACTCAGCAATACCTGACAGGACCAAATCATCTTCCTCAAAGAAGACTAAACATGTCTGGTGGACAGCAGCAATAAACAAACTCTATAATAAAAGAAAAACGTTGCTGTTCAGGACCAATAAGGAGCAGGTGCCAAGTTGGACGCAATCTCTCCTTTGTCTTAACCAAATAAAGTCACTGGTGAAATCCTCTAAGGCTAACTTCGAGTCCAAATTGGCTACATCCACTAAGGACAATCACAAGGCCTTCTTCACATACATCTGCAATCTGAAAGGTAACACCCAAATCTGCTATGAACTGGTGGTCAGTAACACCACATATACAAATGCTGTAGATATAGCCAACCTGCTGGCAGACAGGTTCAGTGAAAACTTCAACCCCTGTCTCTCCATCAGTAAACCAGGACATGTCCAGCACTTTTCACCCTCCCCTCATCACCAGGGAGCAGGTGTTTAATGCCCTCTCAAAAGCAAAAGATAGTCTCCATGGGGCCTGACAACATCCCTGGCTGTTTCCTATATTATCTCAGGCATGAGCTCTCAGCTCCATTAGGCACCCGATTCAACCAAAGCCTAAGTACCTGCTTCATCTCAGCCAAATGGAGGACAGCCACTGTCATCCCTCTACACAAAGGTGGAGTGTCCATTGACCCAGGCAATTATAGGACTATCAGCCTACCTAGCCTGATCTGCAAGGCCATGGAACACATTATCATAGACCTTATAAATAAGGACATTGGCAACCTTCAAACACTTGACCCCACACAGTTTAGTTTTCTCAAAGGGAGATCAGCTTGGTCGACTTCTTCGAAACAGTCACCAAAGCCATGGAAGAGTGGAAGACAGTGCACACCACCTATCTTGAGTGAGCCAAAGCCTTCGACACTATTCCCCAGTCAGGCATAATAGATTAACTCTCCCAGCTAGGCAAAAATCCGTATGTTACCAAGGGTAGCTAACTGGCTCACTGATAGAACCCACTCAGTCAAAATAGGGGAAGCCACCTCTAGTAGTAGACCTGTAATGAGTGGTGTACCCCAAGGATCAGTCTTGGGGCCTCTACTGTTTGGGATATAATTTTCTGAGGTGCAAGCCAAAACCAGTGGTATGTCAATGACCAAGTTTGCAGATGACTGCAAGCTGGGCACTTTCTTAAACTCCCCTAGTAATGTGAACATCCTCCAAGAGGACCTTACCCAAACTAATGACTGGTGCCAAAAGCATGACCTCAAACTGAATGCCAGGAAATGCATCATTATCCCCTTTGTAGAAAATGGAGTCCCCACTAATTATCACATTAATAACAATGTACTAAGCATGCAATCAGCTGTGAGGGACTTAGGCACCTAGGTTGATAGCAACCTGATGTTTGACCACCATGTTGCCTCCATTGTACGGAAGGCTTTCTACATGGCCCACCTCATAAGTAAGGGTATTTCATCCAGGAACAAGGAGGTCATAACATCCCTGTACTCATCCCATATTATACCCATTATTGAGTGCAATGCCTGCTTAAGCTGGTATCTTGACAAGCACATGCAGCAGCTGGAGAGACCACAGAGTTTCCTGACCAGAAAAATCCGGGGTTTCAAACACCTATCATATACAGATAGGCTAAAAACCCTGCCCCTCTACTCAGTTTTGTGCAGATTGCTCACAGGTGACTTGTGTCTGGCATACAAGACCATCTCAGACCCAGCCTTGATGGATTTGCTGCATATCCATAAGTCAAATTCCACTCACACAACCCGCACACAAGGCCTCAACTTGGTCTGTGACATTAATAGAACTTGTTGGCAGGATAGATTTGTGTCCCATAGACTCCCACATCTATGGAATAGACTCCCTCTCTGTGTCAAGCAGAGTACCTCTCTTTCCCTCTTTAAGAGGAACCTGGATGACTGGATGGGAAACAGAAAATACACCACTGGGATCCCATCTGTGTCCCTGCAGGACAGGGGAAGCAGGTGCTGACATTGTGGGAATATGGGAAACATTCTTGGCTAGGCTTATAAGGGCCTCTGGACCAATAGCCTACTATCATCCTATGAACATATGACCCTATTGTTATTTAATCTGTTGTCAATATTCAAGGAAAGTTAAGATTATTCTCCTCACACAGTTATAAATTGAGCTGGTTCAAGCTCCATTAATAACTTTTCTTCTTGTCTTTCAGATATGGCCGACTTTAGACCTATAGATTACCTTTCACACTGCCCCCATCACATAGCTCTTCATGATCACCTTCCTGTAATGTACAATTTGCCCTACCTTTTCTGCTTTATCAGGCGGTGATTCCTAACATTTATTACTGCTCTCCTCCCTTACAGAACCATCTGTAGTCTTGATAACTAGTTAATTTCCTGGCACTTCATGCTCAGCAGCCATTCCCCCATCCTTCCTACCTAGACAAACAGGCAATAATGCCATTTGGATGGAATATATGATTTTCACTGATCCATGTTTGATCAAACTGGCATTTGGTGAAGCTGTTTAAGTGAATCCTTGTTACATAGAAAATTAGTCCATGTTTCAGTGAGACTATAAGCTGTAGTAGTACAGAAGTGTTTTCCTCCTCTCAGAGTATGTGTGGTGATGCAGAGATGAGATGAGGTGCACAGCATCCCATGAGAATGGTACAAATGTACTTGCTCCCCACACACCCAAAAGGAATATTTTTGAGACAGTTTGTTAATTTTTTTCATTTACTCATGATTCAACTTAATAGTCATTGAAGACTAGTAAAAACAGAATAAGACAAACCAGCTCGCTGACCAGGAAAAGGAATTTAATCCACAAAATAGCACCAAGAAACAGCTGAAGACCACAAAAATTCACGAATAAGCAGCAGCTAAGTTCAAACAAACAACAGTAGATGAAGCGCTTTTCATTTAAGACTCACAATTAATTCACTGTTAAGAGTCACACATTGCATGTAAATTGCTTGGCTGATAAATGCCCCCTTCACCACAAAAAGTACATTGCAGTAATTCTCATGAAGCTTTCGACAACTATAACATAGCTTGGGCTTTCCCATATAGCTAATTATCCCTTTGTCAGCCCAGACTTGAAACACATCAAGTGTAGCAATTACTGATTTTGTCTATGCAGGCATATATCGGCATCCTGACCCCCAGTATATAGCTCAATGTCATTGTACATTTTAACTGTCCTACAGTTTTGTATCTTTTATACAACTTCAGCTTAAAATCTTGTGGAGATGCAGGGCCATCCCAGATGTAAACCTACAAGCTTCTGCACCTGCTAAATGTCAAATCACTAACATTAAACTGTGACCAAGAGGAACAAAAGCATTTCTGTGAGAAAAGTCCAGAGATGACATTGCAGGGCCTGACTACACCTCTCTACCTCCCAATTTACAGAAACACAGAACAGGAAGCCATTGAAATATTAAAAGTGTTTTTATGGAGACTGCTTCCTATGCAAAAACAGTTTACAATTATATGAAGTAGCAGAATTTAGGAACATGACAATTTGCAGTTTGTTTTGATGAATTGCTCTTCAGTAGTTTAAGTTCTCCCACATATCATAAAGAATATCCTCCCTTTTGTTTCTCCTTTGTCAGTAAAACTATCAATTTGTTCTGGTTGCTGAATTGTGAGGGTCTCCTTTCACTGCATCTATAATTGTTTTTTTTATCATAATGTATTTGTATAGAGCTTTAAATAACTGCAGTGCCATGTTGGGGAACCATAACCTAGAACATTCGGCATTCCTTTTCACTTATTTCCTGGCCTTATGTGTTGGTCAGGAATAATGTTAGAAGGGTTTATGTTCTGCTCTTGAAATGTCCATCGAATGACAAGGAAGTAGAAGAATGTAAGAAGTACATTTTTTCTGGCTTCCATGGGGATTTCAGGTTTGCATACTTCAGGAGTCCTATTCTACCACTGAAGCAGTAAACAGGCTTAGCTTTAATGACAGTGCATGCGCCATCTCTAATATCAACTCAGGCATGATGACTTTTGAGTTCTTCAGCATATGTGTGTGTATCAGGAGGAATAAAACTGCATTGACCCAAATAGTAGAATTTCCATGGCTCGAGGCCTTAATTTTACTAGACTCTTTAATAGTTCTGTATATGCCACAGCAGGTGTAATCCCTCATATTTGCCAGTGTCAGAACTTGATGTACTAGTGCTGTGTTGGTTCTGATTATTCTGGGTGGTTATGTGCACATATTGGAGTAACATCACTGTATTCACCAATAAATGTTTTTCTGGTTTCAGTTAATATGATCCACAGACTCACACAGGTACACAGATAGTGCCTACAATAATTAATAAAACATATTCAATGCAATCTTTACCATTCTTCTGATTTTTTTTTTAAAGTGGCAAGTCTCGATATCAGTCCTCAAAAGCCCAGAATCATGCCATTGTGTAAGCCCGTGTACTGAAACGGTGTGTGTGAACACTTTAGTTGGCCCTTTGTATGCCAGATTTGGACTGGATGGCAGTGAAGGGGATAGTTGTAGGTCATTTAAGAACACTAGTAGTGGTCAGGCACAGTAAGTGGGTAGCATCAAACAGCCTGGATGACCTGCAGCATAGCATGGATTTGGCCTTCTGCAGGTGGACCAAATGGAAAGAGAAGACCTGGCTGCAGCCATAATTACTGGATGCTATTATTCCCCTTTCATTTGAAAAAGCCACAGGATAACTTCTACATGTTAGCATACGATACATTTCCAAGAAAGTTGGTGCTTATCTTTTGCAACCTTTAACAGTAGTTAGTTGAGGGTTATGCCCCCTTCCCTGTGTCTTTAACTGTTCCTCCTCATAAATATTGAAATAATCCATTAGATTCTCCTTCCTACCACCATAGGTTCATAGGTACATAGGTGTGTACTAGGCCAGTGACCCTGGAGCCTATATAAGCCTAGTCAAGAAGATTCCCTGGAATCATGCTGCCCAAAGTTAGTTCCAGTGCCCCTGTCAAGCAAGGCCACTGAAGTGATCCCTGGGGTGAACTTCCTATTGCCCATCCACTCGTCAAGATTTCTCTTAAGGAGGGCCAGTGAAGTGCTCTGCTTGAAATGAATGGGAAGTTTGTTCCAGAGTATGGGAAATCTCTGGGTTAGGAACCTGTCCCTCCAGTATGTTCTGTTTATTGTGGTAATGAGGTTTAGGTCCCTGGAGCATGTGGCATGGAGGGATTGGGATTTCTTTAGGTGTAGCATATCTAGCAGCTATGGGTCAGACATGGCTTTGTAGGTCAAGCAGACATTGCCTCTAAGTAGGCAATAAGAGACAGAGTATAGCTGGAGTTTTTTGAGTCTGTCTGTATAGGGCATGTGTCTAAGACCTAAAAATCGCTTAGTGAGGTATTTTTGTGGCCTTTCTAGTTGTTGTAGGTGTCTAGTGAGGTACATACCAAATGGGACATTGTATTCTATAATCGGTCTAATGAGGGATGAGTAGAGAGTGATTATGACCTCTTTCTTCCTGGATGAGAAACCTTTCGTAATGAGGTGTGCCACATAGAAGGACTTTCTGACTACAGTGGCAATGTGGTTATCAAAGGAGAGGTTGCTGTCAGCCTGTGTCCACAGGTGTCTCATCACACCTTCGGTGTTTAGTGGACTACCACCTATGTGGTAGTTCATTGGCACCAGATTTTTCCCAAAGGGAATGACAATGCACTTTTTGGCATTGAGCTTAAGGCCATGGTTCTGGCACCAGTCATTGGTGACAGTGAGGCCATTTTGTAGAATGTCTACATCAGTTGGTAAATCAATAATGGCTCCCAGTTTGCAATCATCTGTGAACTTGGTCAGCCAGAGTCCCTTTGTGTTGGCTTAAACTTCAGAGAAGTAGGTGCCAAACAGGTGAGGACCCAGGACCGATCCCTGTGGGACACCACTTGTAACTGGTCGGTAGACAGATTTGGAGTCCGCTACTTTCACATTGTGGGTTCTATCAGTGACCCAGTTGGCAACCCATCTTATGACATAGGGGTTTATGCCTAGTTTAGTGAGTCTATCTATGATTGCTGAGTGAGGGATGGTGTAGAAGGCCTTGGCAAGATCTAGGTAGGCTGTGTGAACTACCTTGCCCTCGTCCACAACTCTGGTGACAGACTCGAAGAAGTCTATCAGGTTGTGCAGGCATGATCTACTTTTCACAAACCCAAACTGCATAGGGTCCAGAGTTTGGAGATTCCCTATGTCCTTATTTATAAGGTCTATGATGATGCGCTCCATAGCCTTACATATCAGACTCTTCAGACTAATGGGGCGGTAGTTCCCAGGGTCTGTAGTTGCTCCCCCTTTGTGGAGTGTGATGACCGTAGCAGTGAGCCATTTGGTAGGAACAAAGCCTGAGATGAGGCTGTGATTGAACAGGGCACTCCGGTGTGGTGCCAGTTCACTTTGTAATTCATGTAGAACACAGCCGAGGATATTATCAGGTCCCATGGAAACTGTATTCTTGGCTTTGGACAAATCCAAAGTTTTCGTAAGATTCTGACTATAAGGATAGGGGCTATCTGGTCACATCTTATTAATAATTCCCAAGGGATGTTTTAATCATAAAGATGTGTTATTCAACCAGCCACATTCATAATCATGCTCCAAGCCTTCTCTGCTTTGAACTACTACAATGAGTTTTGTAGTTTTCTCACATTTCATGAGCAGAAGATCTTTGAGAGAATTAGGTAGCTTTTCATGTTAACTGCACTTCATTTAATGATTTTCCCACTATAATTGCTATCTTTTTCACAAGTCGCTGTTATAATCCTTCTGTGGTAATCTCTTGCAAGAAGGTCATCTCTTCCTCCATTTCAATTTTTTATGTAATGAGGCATGGGTGTTCTTTACTCCCTTTTTGTTTCATTTGGCAATTGAGTCCCCTATATGGAGTGTTGTTAAGGACCAGTTAGTTAAAATAATTAATTTAAAAGATGGAAATACTAAGCTATTATTGTATATAAAAGGCATTCTCCTCTTATCAAGTAACCTGACCAATAGTTGTTAGGGAGGTCTATTTTTGAAAGTTTGGTGATGATTTCTTGCAGGAAGCTATGTAAATCATAGTTACCTTTTACCTGTTACACTTGAAGGCATAAAGGAGGATATAGCAGGTCTTGGTTTGCAGTTGTTTCAGAGCCCATGGCAATCCAAGGACCCATGGATATTAGGAGACAGAAGGCAAGTAAAGATTACTGCTCAGATGTGATCTCACCAATGATTCTAAAAAGATTGTTAGGGATTTCAGAGAACATGTGAAATGCCTTTTTATGAGACGCCTTAGAGAGTGATTTTTCAAGAGGATTGCCGTTAGATGAGAATAGTCCCGACCTACTAGGGTGGAGGAATAGCCAAATAAAGTATAAGACAGATAGTCTAACTTTGCAGGTCGGCGAAACAACATACATTAGTGATAGCAAGGCTTGGAAGGTTTCTAAAGTGGAATGGGCTGCTCTGTGAGTTCCAGAATAAATTCACATAAGGAAGTCCTGGTCTGGCTGATATGATTTATTTACATGACTTTTTACCAGGGAAGAAAATGGGAAATACTGTCAATATGATCGATATGAATTTCAGTAAATCCTTTGACTCAAGTCTCACAATGCAATCTTTTTGCAACGATGATAGGTGTGAATAAACTGCAGTGAAGGATAAAGATACATAGAACAGGGATACAATTGTTGGAGGAGCAGAAACTGCTAGTTCATTAGAAAATGATAAGGGGTATTGTGCATGAACTAGTCCTGGGTCCATTTCTATTCAGTGAGTTTGTACAGAACCACTCATAAAGTATGGAAAAATGATCAGTATGTTTACAGGTGTTAACAAAGTCACAGGCATGATGGCGAATAAGGAAGCAGGAAAGAGAAAGGATTTTAGGTAGCCAGAGGTATGGCAAGAAATAGCAGCTTCATCTCTGGCTATATGGTGCCTTAACTGGTAAATGACAGCCCAGCAACAGAATACACATTTAGTTGAGTTAAGCTGAAAAATCTAGAACAGGAGAAGGGCGAGATAATTGTTACAGCAAAATTAAACCACCAGACACAGTATGAAAAGGCTGCAGTGACAGCAAATGAAATATTGTATGCCACAGCTGGGAGACTGGAATCCAGTAACAGCAAGGTAATGATGCTGTTTTATCAGGCATTGGTAATACTACCTTCTGGAGGCATTATATGGAAAAAAAGTCAAAGTGCTGGAGGGAGAGGGTGCTACGGGTATGACATACTATAAAAGGCTAGAAGAGCTTATCCTTTTTAACACTTCTTAACAAGAAAATAATTTTGCTTTGGTGTGAGTATATAAGAGACCTGGGAAATATATAAGGCAATATATTGCAAAGGAAAATGATATGACAGGAAAAAGGAGCATGCCCACCAGATAAAAAGGGCAGTTTAACCTAAACATGAGAAAATACTTGTCCTCATAGGCTGTAATTGTCAAGTGGAATAGATTAACAGAATGAATACTGGAGGTAAAGCAAACTGAGGCATTTAAATCAGCTTCAGATTGTTGGAGGGATGACATTAAAGGGGGGCATTAACAGTCTTACTCAAATACTGGATGTTGTGTTACATCAAATACTGGATGCTGTGTTACATCAAATACTGGATGCTGTGTTATATCAAATACTGGATGCTGTGTTACATCAAATACTGGATGTTGTGTTATATCAAATAATGGATGCTGTGTTATATCAAATACTGGATGTTGTGTTATATCAAATTCTGGATGCTGTGTTACATCAAATACTGGATGTTGTGTTATATCAAATAATGGATGTTGTGTTATATCAAATACTGGATGTTGTGTTATATCAAATACCAGATTCTGTGTTATATCAAATACTGGCCGTTGTGTTACATCAAATACTGGATGTTGTGTTACATAAGTTGCTGTTCAATGCAGAGGGAAAAACTATAAACATAGACCGCACTGTACACCTCTTCATGTGACACAATAATTATAATTTATAATTATAATTATAATTACTTTGACCATTCTACCCAGAGAATTCTGACTCTTGCACACGCTCTTAATTGTTCTTAAATTGGTTCCAAAATTGTATGAAGTATTTTCCTTTTTGTAGGGGCACAAAAGACCAAAGATAAGTGAGCATGTTTTATGTTCTGAGAACAGAGTGGGATGACCCCTCCCAATACTCATGCCTGGTACATGGGTTCTGTATCAGGGAGTTCTTGTAGCTCTGTGTCCCAGTCCCCAAGGCTCTTACAGCCCTTTATTTAGACTTACTAAACTGATTACTGTCTGGAACCAGGCCTGCATTAGTTCCCTTTGTGATGGCAAGTTTTATAAGATCAATTTACTAAGGATCACCCCTTCCAGTAGCTCTGGATGTGCTGTGTATAAATTAAAACGTTTACCATTCCTTATTTTGACCATTCCCAGTTATTACTGTGCATCGATGGCTATGTGTTCATGTAGTAGTTCTGAATGAGTCCTAGTAAGGGTCATAATTAGGTAGTCTGCAATTTTATAATCTCTGAAAATATTCTTCTGTCTTTTCTTCAATTTGAGGTCATATGGTTTAAGGCCTTTCAACTATTTTATATGCTTCACTCTATCTTTGACTATTATATTTGTCATCTGTGCCCTGCCCTTCTTTGGGATGAGTTGTATCCTTTGAAAATAGGGTACAAGGGGATCGGTGAGGTCTTCAGAGATCTGCCAGTAATACTAATTCTCCATGCAGGCAGCTAAATTAGCATAAGAAAGTCACCAATGGATTTCATGCTGCTAAGTCTCTGAAGTAAAGCCATGAAGATTGTGTCAATACCAGGTGAGAACTTACTTGCCTCTTTATTTTGTACAATGTTTATTATTCACCCCTTCTACTGTTCCTCTTCTATGCCAGTGCTGCAAGCAGGTGTTAAAAGCAAGTAACAAAAAAGGAGGAAGGCAGAGAAAGCACAAGTGAACACGACCAGAAATAGCGTATAAAAAGTTTAATCTCCGCTTTCGTTAAAATAAACTTCTTCAGAATACAACCCACATAGTCAAACACGTCACTTAAATAAACAAAGTAATCAGTACATCATGTGATTAATTACATAATTAATCATAGTTTTAAAAAGATACCGTTAGAAAACTTAATAAAAACATCAAGCATACTGTTCTGACAATAACTCAAGTAGCTTGTTCCTATCTAAGTTTTTAGAAATAGAAAGTTTACGATGTTTTAAAAAACATTTCAGATTAATGGTGTCATTTAACCCAGGAGGGTTGTCAGAAAAAAGTTTTATCTGCCATAAAACCTCTCGTTGCTCTACGTAATTCCTAAAGTCACCAGCCCTACCATCGTGTGTACATATTTCTAACACAGTAAACATAAATTTTTTAAAATTAATGCAAACAGTTGAATGTCTGAATAAAGCATTATTATGTTTTTTTGTCTTAATAGCATACAAATGTTCTTTAATGCGTGTGCCCAAGCTTCTAGTGGTCATGCCAACATAGAAAGCTGGGCACACAGAACATAAACCAATGTATATAAGCCCACCACTTGTACAATTAACATAACTTGGCACTTCTAAAATCCTGTCAGAGGTTACAACATTAATAGATGGACCTTCAGAAATAAAACGACAAACAGTGCAATTTTCACACCTAAACATCCCTTTTCTATTGTTGTTACTAAAAATGGGTAGTGCTTTACTAGTACTAGCTCTCTCTAAAATAGTTTTCAACGAGTTGTTTTTACGGAACACAAAATTGGGTTTACAACCCACTACTTTGATGATGTCCTGATTCCCTTTAATAACTTTCCAATTGTCCTCTAATATCTTTTTAATCCTGAAGCAGTCTGAGCTCATTTCAAAAGAACAATAATGTTCTATGTTAACTTGGTTCCTGGCCACTGCATTAACTTCAAATTCCTGGTTTTGGTTCTTAATGAAACCTTTTGTCAATATTGGTGGAAAAAACAAATCACGTTTATTAAAAAAGTGTTAAAAGCATGTGTCTTTTAAAGATGATCTTTGCTATTTGAGTAAGCTTAGCCCCTACGAAATAACATTCAATGGATGTTACATGACATACAGGGCCTTAACCAGTTATTTTCAGTTGAAATATTTGCTGAACAAATTTATGGCTGTGATCAGTAAGAACAAGCAATTATATATGTCACATTTCTGTATTTCTGCCTGATTTAAGTACTTGGTAGCAAACAGAAGGTCCCACATAGGTTCATAGGTTCATAGGTTCGTACTAGGCTATCTGTCCTAAGGCATTTATAAGCCTAGCCAGAGTGTATGTGGCTTACACCACCCCTTAGGATGAGAATACTATGCCCTTTTAGGGTTTAGTTTACTATGCCTCTGTCTAGTAGTGACACAGAGATGACCCCCGGGGTAAACCTACGATCTCCCATCCACTCGTCGAGATTTCTCTTGAATAGAGTCAGTGAGGGGCTCTGCCTAACATGGACTGGGATTCTGTTCCAGAGTGTAGGGAGCCTCTGGGTTATGAATCTGTCCCTCCAGCACGTCCTATTTATTTCTGTGTTGAGGTTTAAGTCACTTGTTCTCGTGGCTCTGATGGATTTGGATTTTCTGAGGTGGAGCATGTCCATTAATTCAGGATTGGACATGGCCTTGTATGTCAGGCACAGATCACCTCTGAGTAGGCGGTATGCGACTGAATAGAGCTGGAGTTTTTTCAGTTGGGCAGCATATGACATATGTTTAAGACCCTTTATCCTCTTGGTGAGGAACTTTTGGGGTCTTTCCAACTGCTGCAGGTGTCGGGTGACATACATCCCAAATGGGGCATTGTACTCAATCATTGGCCTGATAAGAGAAGAGTACAGGGGCACAATGACCTCTCTTGATCTAGATGTAAAACCCTTCATGATAAGGTGGGCAATATAGAAGGTCTTCCTAACCACTTTGGCAATGTGAGTGTCAAATGAGAGGTTACTGTCAACCTGGGTCCCTAGGTCCCTGATTACCTCTTCCGTACTTAAAGGATTACCGCCTATGTGGTAATTTGTCGGTACCTTGTTTTTCCCAAAGGGTATGACTATACATTTTTTGGCGTTCAGCTTAAGGCCATGGCTCTGGCACCAATTATCCATTTCTATGAGGCCTCTCTGAAGGATGTTTGTGTCCGCTGGAGTATCAATTATGGCCCAGTTTGCAGTCATCCATGAACTTTGTCAGCCACAATCCCCTATGTTTGCCTGTACTTGGAAAATAAATGCCGAACAAGAGGGGTCCCAGGACTGAGCCCTGTGGGACACCGCTTGTGACTGGCTTAGAGTCTGACATAGCTCCAGCAACTCTGACCCTGTGGGTTCTGTCCTTGAGTCAGTTTGCAACCCATCTTGTGACATATGGGTTTACATTTAAGCTGGTGAGTTTGTCTATGATGCCCGAGTGGGGTATTGTGTCAAAGGCTTTTGCAAGGTCAAGGTAGGCTGTGTGAACTGCCTTACCCTCATCAATGGCCTTAGTGACTGTTTCAAAAAGTCGACCAAGTTCAAAAGGCAGGATCTGCCCTTGACAAAGCCAAATTGAGTAGGATCCAATGTCTGTAGGTCCCCAATGTCTTTGTTTATGAGTTCCATAATGATCCTCTCCATAGCTTTGCAGACCAGGCTCGTCAAGCTTATGGGGCGGTAATTTCCAGGGTCCGTAGAGGCACCGCCTTTGTGAAGTGGGACCACTGTTGCCGTACGCCACACTTTGGGTACGTATCCTGTAGTAAGGCTAAGATTAAACAGCAGCCTTATGTGTGGGTTTAGTTCCTCTTGGAGTTCATGTAGCACACAGCCCGGGACACCATCCGGTCCCATTGATGCTGTGTTTTTAGCTTTAGAGAGGGCGGCTCTCACCTGGGCATCTGAGATGTTAGGGAGGCTACACTCTGCTGGGATAGTTATTTCTCCTTTTGGGGGGGAGGGGGAAGAGAAATTTGCACTGAACCTGTCTGCCAGAATGTTGGGGTCAGTGTATTTTGTGTCATTTTGGACTAACTCTGAGCATGTCTGGGAGTTTCCACCCAGGTTTCTAACATAGCTAAAGAAGGCCTTGTGATTGTCTTTTGTGTCTTTTGCGATTTTTCTCTCAAAGTTGGCCTTGGATGATTTTATGAGTGATCGTAGTTTTTTGCTAGTACTGATCAGAGACGCCTTTCCTTTTAGGGATTTTGCTCTGTCATGTAGTAGCTTCCTCCTCCTGTTGTAAAGTTTGTTTATGGCTGGGGTCCACCAGACCGGGCGCCTGCCTTTGGGGGAATGGGTCTTGGTTTTATTTGGGATTGCATGATCCATGCATTCTTGAAGGTGCCCATAGAAGGCATTTGCAAAGGATTCAGCAGTGTGGGTTGTGGTTTCCACTGGCCCAGGGGCCTTGAAGGATACCACTTCAGTCTTAAGAAGTGTGAAGTTTGCTTTTGAGAAGTTCTTCACTGTGGTCTTTTGTGCAGGGGTGGGGGCGGGATGTGGATTTCCAGTGAGATTAATTTATGGTCTGATCTTACCAAAGAGGGATATACTTCCGGTGTGGAGCATTTTGTCCCCATGTTTGTGATGAACAGGTCTAGTATATTGTCTCCTCTTGTGGGAATGGTGACTAGTTGTTCCATTGCATTTGAGTTTATGATCTTGATTTGTTATAGTGGTGCATAAGAGAGACATCTGCCCATAATTCTTTGTCACAGAGACTGCATGAAGGCGGGCACCTGGCTACCACTGTAGGATGTTCTGAAACAGAACTTCTACTTTGTTACTGATTAACATCACAGTAATTTGCTTTGCTTAACTAGTCTTGTTACATCTTCTTTGTTACAGCATTTCTATACCCTGACATCCTAATGTTTTTTGCCATTATTGAAGGTGCTCTTAGGAGGTCGCAGTGGTGCAGCGGTTAGCATTGTCGCCTCACAGCAAGAGGTTTTCCGGTTCTATTCTCAGCTGGAGCACCTTCTGTGCGGAGTCTGCATGTTCTCCCCACAGCTGAGTAAATTTAAAGACATGCAGGTAGGTGCATGGGTGTGCCTTCCTTGAAGGTTGGGCACTGGACTGGCAACCCGACACCATAAAAACTCAATCATTAGCAGACCAGAGTTCTGCTGTGGTGACCCCTAACTGGGAAAAGCCAAATGGCAGTTATTGAAGTTGCTCTTACTAGTTTTATTTATCTCTAATTCAGGCTTGGCAATTAACTGCTGTCATACCCACTAAGATACTATTTTAACATCCCATGAACTGACCAGCATGACATGCTACTGTATGGCAGGGAGGGAAGACAGACTGCATGCATGACCCCCAGTTCAGGATTTAATTTAAGGTCTTTTTTAATAGTTCATGGTATCCTTTATTTACACTGGCGCAGCAAAGTAACATGATAATTAGCATTGCTGCCTCAGTGTGGCTGGTGCTTGAATGTGGTTACTTCAGTGTGGAGTCTAGTTCAAGAAGCAGTTTGCAATGTCAAAACATAAATGGAAAATGGAATCGTGCTTAGCAGAGTTTTTTGGATAATATGTATCTGTAATGATTGAGATGGCTTATGCTGCAGGGACAGCACCATATCATTGTATAGAGAGGTATGAAGGCATTAGAAGGGGCGAGTATAAATAGTTGCAGGAAAGGATACCATGGAGAGAAGACAGAGAAAAGAGAAGTAGAAAGGAGAAGTGTGAGAGAGATGCAAAGAAAAGAGGGAGGTAGGATGAATGACAGGCAGTAAGTAAAGGGGACGACAAGATGAGATAAGGAACGATGACATAGGGCTAAGTGATGCACACACACACACACACACACACACACACACACACACATATATAGATAGCTAGATAGATAATACACATACACACACATATTTATATGTATGCACACACACACACACACATACACACACACACACACACACACACACACACACATATATAGATAGCTAGCTAGATAGATAATACACATACACACATATTTATATGTATGCACACACACACACACACACACATATATAGATAGCTAGATAGATAATACACATACACACACATATTTATATGTATACACACACACACACACACACACACACACACACACACACACACGCACACACACACATACACATATATAGATAGCTAGATATATAATACACATACACACATATTTATATGTATGCACACACACACACACACACACAAACACACACACACACACACACATATATAGATAGCTAGATATATAATACACATACACACATATTTATATGTATGCACACACACACACACACACACACACACACACACACACACACACACACACACACACACACACACACACACATATAGATAGCTAGATAGATAATACACATACACACGCATATTTATATGTATGCACACACACACAGTGTGTGTTTAATAAAATTACATTCTCCAAGACCCTGTATTGCATAAAGCAGGTATTGCTGAATAAATGCTCAAATTTTGCTAATTTACCCAAGCTAATTCTGAGATGCCCAAGTACTTGTAATAATAATTCTTTTTTTTAATTAGTAATACAAGAAAACCAAGTTATCCTGGCATCAAATGCAGCAGCATTACTACCAAGCAGCAAGCAGTTAAAACACTTTATACAGACTGCATTATCCTGCAGTTTTCTTCTCAGACTTATCCACTCCTGTTGATTAGAACTAAAATAATGTCTTCAAAACCTCTCTTTATGAATGGACAGCTCCACAGTCTGCTATGAACCCAAAACGGACGTTTCAGAAGACATATAACTGCCAACAAAACTGGAAGTATTGTGAACATAGTGCACATGCTTATATTCACCAAAACTGCATCACTCACAAACAGGGCATACAAACAGAATTCACCAACACTGCATCACTCACAAACAGGGCATACAAACAGAATTCACCAAAACTGCATCACTCACAAACAGGGCATACAAACAGAATTCACCAACACTGCATCACTCACAAACAGGGCATACAAACAGAATTCACCAAAACTGCATCACTCACAAACAGGGCATAAAAACAGAATTCACCAAAACTGCATCACTCACAAACAGGGCATAAAAACAGAATTCACCAAAACTGCATCACTCACAAACAGGGCATACAAACAGAATTCACCAAAACTGCATCACTCACAAACAGGGCATAAAAATAGAATTCACCAAAACTGCATCACTCACAAACAGGGCATACAAACAGAATTCACCAAAACTGCATCACTCACAAACAGGGCATAAAACAGAATTCACCAAAACTGCATCACTCACAAACAGGGCATACAAACAGAATTCACCAAAACTGCATCACTCACAAACAGGGCATACAAACAGAATTCACCAAAACTGCATCACTCACAAACAGGGCATACAAACAGAATTCACCAAAACTGCATCACTCACAAACAGGGCATACAAACAGATTGCTTATGTAAACTGAGGTGCAAAACACACTGGCCCAAATTCCACAACCATACTTCTCAAATGTCCATGATTTAACTCAGATTTTTTTGTTCCTCTTAAAATTGGTGATTCGTTGCAAAAAGGTAGTGGACTGCAGTGAGCAAATAAATGACAAGTATTTCTTTTACCTCTCTGTTGGTATATATAAGTTCAGGGGGTATGGGGGCTTGGTTCCCACACTGGGGAGAGAGGGGGTTTACCCCTTAGAAAAAAAGTTTAAAGAAGAACAGCAATGTTCGCGATTCACTTTTCTCCTGCAGTTTCTGTCTTTTTTGAGGGGTGACATGCTGGCACTCAGCATTTCGAGTGCCATCATCTGATTAGGGAGTTGCTGTTATTTGATCACAGTTATGCAATCTTGATATGGCTTGGCAGGGACAGTCATTTCTGTGTGCACTTATATGCACAAAAGCAGATGGGAATTGGATGTTTGTGGATTAACTACTATTGTGACTTTTATTTGTGGACATTTACTCCATCTGTTCACAGTCAAAGTACAGGTGATGACTAACTGAGATACTCAAATCCCAGTTTATACAAGTCTGTGCATAACTAGACTTGGCTCCCCTGTTTCCCAAAGGATTTTGTAAACTCAGCCCTGGATATCTTTGTGGGTTTCATAATCACCCCCTTAAGCTGCACCATTTGTGGGGAAGGGGAGCCAGCTTGAGTGAGAGGTAGGTTAAAGTGGAGCTTGTAGGTGACTCAGGTAAAACATTACCAACAAGTTGTACTTTGCCAGGATGCGCATATTCTGACTGCAACAGACTGTGGATGCAAAAGGCTGAAACTAATGTCTGTAATATTTTATAATCACAGTGAAAACACAATCCATGTTTTGATTATTTGAATATTGCTTTATTATTATTATTTCACAACATTCTTACTGCAAATGTCTTTTGATTAATTTCATTCATATATTCCTGTTTTTTAAACAGGCAAACTGCATACATATGCATACTGCATAAAACCATAAATGTATTGGCAGAATGTAAAATTCTGCATTATACTAGGTTTCTATTGGGAGGGGCACTACATGGCACATCATCACTTTCAGGTAAAACTATTAGTATATGCATACTAATTTAATGTTGTGTTATAACTAACATATGTGTATATTTCTCCAGGAAAGGATTATTTTGGGACACTGGATTTATGTTTGAGCCCCCCTTCCCCACCCCCAAATTTAGACTCCTACAATGACAAACATTGCATAAAGTTAAAGTTGTATGTATGTGTGTCTTTATATATGAAATTATCTACAAAGTATGTGCTCTAGGTAAGTATTATGGAATATATTTCTGAGATGTTTCTAGAAAATTTAAAATGGTTTCAGATATTTTGCTCTACCTATACTCCAAGGATCTGTAGCAGGTTAATATGGACTTTGGTTGGCCTATTTTCTACTGTTGGGTGCACAACAAATATATACATTTGTTTCTCTTCTTGATTTTGTAGCTGTGATTCCTTCTTAGTGAAGTCCACATGCCCTCTCTATCCTGTATGAGTTTTATCAAGGTGCTGTTTTGCCTGTAAATGTGTGTGCGATATGAAAGCAAGTAACTGTGTATGTATACATGTATGTCTGTATGTGCATGTGTGTGCATACAACCTATGATAGGCCTCATATGTAATGATCTGTGTCAGTGTGTGTGTGTGTGTGTGTGTGTGTGTGTGTGTGTGTGTGTGTGTGTGTGTGTGTGTGTGTGTATACAGATAAAACTAATGATTATTTATATACACAAATATTAGGGCACATACATAAGTCATCTGGCTAACAGACAAAAAAGAGTAAGTAAGTAATTTTCTTTCAGAAATACATAAAATGCATCACAGAAAATACAGTCCTTCAGAGAGACCTTTGTCTGTATAAGGGGGGTTTTGTCCCAGGCTCAATCAAGGGATCCCATATTTGGCCTTACCCTGGACACCACCTAGTCTAAAACTTACCCTAGATCAACACCATCTCCGTGAAGGATAACTCACCAACTTCCTCATAGCGCTGTAACAGATGCATCAAATCCAGTAAGCCCTTAAGAACCCAACACATCTCATATTGACTACCACAAAAGCAAAATATAAATTCTGCACAACAAAGAACCTCACCATAACAAACTATAAATGTACATACACACATCATCATCAACATCAGTCCCCTTTTTCCATTGTCTACATGGGGTTGGGGTGTTGTGTCAACTGTCATCATCTGTCTCTCTCGATTCAGTGGTACTGTCCTACCTTCTTTAACAGTCCTGACTGATTGTTGCAGGTCTTCTCTCACACAATCCATCCATCTCTTTGCTGGATGCCCTCATTTCCTTTTGCCTTCTTCTTGCGAGCCTCAAATCTTCTTCAGCAGGCTGTCTTCTGCTTTCATGCACATGTGAATAAACCAGTGTAATCTCTTCTCACTGATATTCTCTTCAAATGGACCTAATTTGGCTTCTGCTCTAATATCCTCATTTCTTCCTGTCCCACGGTGTGCATCCTACCACTTGTCTCAGGCACTTCATCTCCATCACCATAACTTTCTCAACTGATCTGCCTTTACTGCCTAGGTGTCTGTACCATACAGTAGTACTGGTCACACCACTGTTTTGTACATCTTACTTTTCAGCTTCTTTGGCATTCTTCTGTCATACACGACCCCTGACACTCTGTGCCAATTGGCTGCAGCCCCTCTGATTCTAGCTTTGACCTCCTCATTCAGATTTCCCTTCTCCTCCACCACCCCTCCGACATTCTTGGAGCTGTTATCCTGTTCCACTATCTTCCCTTCTATTTCATATTTCAGCTTCTTCTGATTTCCCTCATTTGCTGTCATTACCACTGACGTATCTGTACTCACTTTCATCCCTCATGTCTTCACTTGTGCATTCCCCTACCCTTTGCTGAAGTTCTTGCTCAGAGTCGGTCTGTAAGGCCACATCATCTGCATACAGCAACTTTGTTGATTTGTCCCCTGTAATCTGTAAACCTGTAAACCCCTGTAATCAGCATACCACAGCCAGCAGGTCCATCTGATGGCGGTGAAGCAGATGACAACATGCCACAGCCAGCAGGTCCATTTGATGGCGGTGAAGCGGATGACAGCATGCCACAACCAGCAGGTCCATCTGATGACAGTGAAGCAGATGACAGCATACCACAGCCAACAGGTTCATCCGATGGCAGTGAAGCAGATGACAGCATACCACAGTCAGCAGGTCCATCTGATGGCAGTGAAGCAGATGACAGCATACCACAGTCAGCAGGTCCATCTAATGGCAGTGAAGCAGATGACAGCATACCACAGTCAGCAGGTCCATCTGATGGCAGTGAAGGAGATAACAGCATACCACAGCCAACAGTGGAATGTCAAGAAGATGTGGATTGCTGTCCTCCTCAACACCATGAAGGACTTGAACAGACACCATTAATCAGAAATGGTTGTGATGAGGAACTCTTTAGGAGCCCGAACCATGCAGCAGAGGGCAGTATCAACATACCCACAGAGCGGGGTACTGTCATTGAAGAGCCCACTGCCATCAGCATTGTAAGTGCCCTTAAAATTCCAGGTGTGTTGGAGTTTTCCCCCTGCTTACTATTTGCCAAGCTTGTCAGCTACACCTTCCTTTACTGGCTACCACTGTTCATTCCCAATGTAGCACATTTGGATTCAAAAGGTGCTGGAGATATATCTACGCGCTACATGGGAGGGAGAGCGACAACCTGCTGTGTGATGCTCATTGTAGCAGCTCCCATGTTGTTCCTGTATAACAATATTAGTCAGAATGGAATTGGAACCACAATTGCTATGCTGATTGTGTGTGGAGGTCTGGTGAATGGTCCATATGCTCTCATCACTACAGCCATCTCAGCTGACCTGTTTCAGCTCCTGCTTCACATCTGGAATACATTTTGGATCGCACCTGGTTTCTACAACAAGCTTTCTGTACTTTTTAAGGGACCAAGACGGGGACCAGGAAAGCTAAGACTTGGTCTTCCAGAGGAAATTCCCAAGGTTTGCTGTACTTTGAAAGTAGAACCGGTATACCCGAAGAAGAAAAACAGTAATTCTTCAGATATGGGACTGATGCATAATTATCAGTACAAGCAGAGGTCATTGTCACCTTTTCATGCAAATGTCCGAGAGCAGCAAACAAGACATGGTGGTTACATTGGTGAAACTGGTGGACTTTCAAGAGAAAAAGAGCGACCTTTGGAACATTACAGTTTGCATGATGAGCGTAGCACTTCATACACACACTAATCTCATACACACCTCCACCCTCTCTCATACATACACCACACCTCACACATCTATACTACAATGCCTGCCTTCCCACAACAAGCTCTACTACTGTCTATCCTTTTAATATCCCTAACCTACATTACCCAACTTAGCCTCTACACTAATACATACCTACCTCTAACCACACACCCCCAAATATAGCCCACTCATATTTACAGATCTCTCCAGAACTTTACTCCTCCAGCCCATCCAATCTTTTCAAACTCTCCTTACTCCCTACATCACCATCTCCTCACCCCACTCTATCTACTTTCTCTAAGACAACCCCCCCCCCAAAAAAACATACTTCCCTTTATCCTCTACTTTTCTTCAATCAGCTCCTCTCTCATATCTCACTCTCTCTGTCAGGTGACATCCACCCTAACCCAGGCCCAACCCCTACCTGTACCCACCCTAACCCAAGTTCTAATCAACACAAACACAAGACTATCCGCCTCATGAACCTAAATGCACAAAGCCTCCGTAATAAAATCCCCAACCTTCATGCCTGGCTCTCTTACAACCAGCCAGACATAACCGCTGTCTCTGAGACCTGGCTCAAACCCTCCATCAGAGATAATGAAATCCTTCCTCCAGGCTACCATATTATACGCAATGATAGAACTCATAGAAAAGGAGGTGGTGTAGCAATTATCTACTCCTCCACTCTCACTTTTATTCCATTGACCAACCCCATTCCAACATTTGCCAATGCAGAAATGACTGTAGGCTTTCTAAAACTTAACAACTATAAATCCATCCGCATCTGCTCCATCTACATCCCACCCGGAGACAATACCAAAACTCTGGAAGACATCCTCTCTTGGTTTAACTCAAACATCAAATATGAAACCTACATTCTTGGTGATGTAATATTAACTGGACCTCCTTCCTCATATATACCCCATCTCACTCTATCAACCTCTACAATTTCACCCAACTAATAGACCTCCCTACTAGGCCAAACAAAGATGGGTCATCTGGTACCATCTTAGATTGGATATTAACAACACATCCCAACCATATCTCGAAAGCTGGTGTAATACCAGACCCCCTAGGCGACCACTTACCAGCCTTCACTGACCACCTATCCTCACACATAGAAAAACAACACATTTTCAAACAATCCTGTAACATATCTTCCTTCAACCCCGAAATCTTCTCTGAATGCCTCAAGGTTACTAATTGGTTCCCACTGAAAATCCTTACATTAGATAACGCTGTCACATATTTTAACCAAACCTTCCTTACCTTACTTGATAAAGTAGCCCCTTTACAAACCAAATGTATCAAAACAAATTCCTGCCCCTGGCTATCCCAAGAAACTACACTGATAATCACTCAGAGAAACAAAAAGTGGAAATTGTACCAAAAACAGAAAAACCCCACCACCCTCCAAGAATATAAACATCTTCATAACCTGGCCAAAAAATCAATAACAAAAGATCGCAAAAACTACTGCAGCAGTCTGCAATACAAACACTCAAACAATCCAAAGAAATTCTGGACATCCATCTCTTCAATACTCAACCCTGGTAATACTTCCATCCCCTGCCCTAATCCCAACCTCTCAAGTCTTTAAACGGCCACTAACTTCAACACATTTTTCATTGATTGTATAGCTAAATTATCCTCCACTTTCCCCAATCCATCCATCAATACTAACCTCTCACCCTGCACCCCAAACCCTCTCTCACCCCCCTCCTCCACCGCTATTCTCACTTAAACCTGTCTCCACCTATACTATAAAAAGACTACTGCAAACGCTAAAACCATGCCGCAATGCCCCTGACAACCTTCCAGCAAATTTTCTTCAAATATCAGCCGAATCTATAGCCTATCCCATATCCATCCTCATTAATAGATCCATTAAGGAATCCTATGTACCAACCATCTGGTGTTATGCATACATAATTCCTCTCCACAAAGGTGGTAAGAACACAGACACTACCAACTTCAGACCCATAGCTATACTCTCTCCTCTCTCTAAAATTCTAGAGAAAGCCATCCATTCCCAGCTCATGCCCTACCTAATCCAGCACAAACTCCTCTCTCCCACCCAGCACAGCTTCCACCCAGGCCACAGCACCATGACAGCCCTCATTTCTTTCCTCGAAACAGTCAACCTAGCACGTGAGAGCAGCAAATACGTATCTTCTCTTTTTCTTGACCTCTCAAAGGCATTCGACACTATTTCCCATTCCCTCCTCCTGTCCCAGCTCTCACACTTGCATCTATCTCCTCAACCCTAGACTGGTTCTCCAGCTACCTTTCCACGTGCCAGCAGGCTGTACAATGGAAAGAGTCAACCTCCCCTTTCTTACCTGCACCCACAGGAGTTCCCCAAGGATCAGTACTTGGCCCTCTGCTCTTCAACTTATTCATTAACAACTTTCACCTCTCCATCCCTGAAGCCTCAGTCATCCAATACGCAGATGACTCCACTATCATCTGCTCAGCCTCCTGCCCCACCAAACTTCTACTTAATACCCAAACAGCCTTCTCCAAAATTGAATCATGGATGCAATCACATCACTTGGCCGTAAATGCCAACAAAACAAAGCTAATGATATTTACTCCCGCTAAAACTTCCCAGTTTCACAAAGTCCAATTTTCCATCAAAAGCCACAATAACACCCCTCTTGAAATCGTTCCTAGTACCAAACTATTTGGCATTACCATCGATGAAAACCTAAAATTCGACTCCCACATCCTCTCAGCAATCAAAAAAACGCACCAGAAAATCAGCCTCCTCTACAGACACAACTACTACCTTACTCCATCTTCCCATCATACCCTTGCATCTACCTTCCTTCTCCCCTCTCTCTTGTACGGTGCTCCCCTATTCTCCAACCTACAACTCGGACTCCGTGCTAAACATGAGGCATGTTACAACAAAATCTGCAAATTTGCAACCAATTCTAAGAACTCTTCCCATCACTGTCACTCCCTACACACTCTAAACTGGCTAGAACTCCACAACCACCTAAAGTACCTACAACTTACAACAGCCCACAAATCTTTAAACCAGCAGAATGCCCCTCTCTTGCTAAATCTCTAACACCCTACACACCTACCCGTACCCTGAGATCCACAGGCCAAAACCTTGTGCATGTACACAAACCCATCCACCCAACTGGTAAACTACTACTATCCCACACTATAGCCAAACTATGGAACAATCTCCCCACACCACTATGTAATATACCTAACCACAACAATTTCAAATCCATGCTTCTCTCCCATCTCTCCTCCAAATGGGAATTTCCTTCACATGCTCCCACCTAAAACTCCCACACTACTAACTCCACACCTAAATCATCATTTCTTTGCCTACTTTAACTTAATTCAGAGATCTTGCTAAGAACACCTTTTCATAAATCTTTTACATGCATGCCTCTGGCCTACCTTACTCATATTCTCAAACTTTCATTATTTGTTTTTCTTATCCATTGTACCCATAATATTGTTTTCCTCTGTAATATTGTTAATTTGTCTCTATTCGTATGTATTTGTATGTCTGTTTGGGGCTTTTCCCCTCGGGTCTCCACTGAAAAAGGGTAATTCTTACCCAGCTGGACCAACCTGGTTAACAAATGCAAATAAATAAATAAATAAATAAATAAATAATCTGTTTGCTAATGCAGTCCATTACCAGTATAAATAGCAGTGGGCTCAGAGGTGAACCCTGATGCACACCTACTCCCACTAGGAATCACTCTATGAAACTGAATGCTGTTCATATTTGAGTCATTGGGGATTGTACATAGCCTGCACTAATTCTACCAGTGTTTCGGGAACTTCAAACCACCATAGGACTGCCCAAATCAGCTTTCTTGGGACCTTGTCATATGCTTTCTCCAGGTCTAGAAATGCCCATTTGGATTGTTTCCTCATCATACCTCTAAATTGTACAGATTTTTGCAGAATGTCCAGATTTTTGACTCATATTTTTTGTCTGTTCCTCATAAAATATTCGATTTTCTGACAAATAACTGGGATGATTTGAGGATTGAAGTCACTCAATAATGATTTACATTTGTGTTTCAGACTTCATATCCTTCAGAAAAATGTACGCTAAGACAAATCCTGTTATTTTTGCAACTTTCTAAGTTTATAAGAACAATATTTAAAAGCTGTCCCTATTTTTAGGCCTTTGTCTCCCCATTCTGTTAGGCTTTGTCCAGATTTGTTGTGCTAAGAGGTTGAGAAGTATGTTCCTCATCTGTAGCTTCTTCTCATTTATATACCTCACTACAAACATATGGATGCTTGTGCTGCATCCTGATCTGAATCCAAACTGCTCATCTCCCATCTTACTTTCTACTACTCTGTGTATTCCTTTATTAGTCACCCTCTCCAGAACTTTCATGCAGTGTGATAGGAGTTTGACACCTTTGTACTGCTCACAGTTGTGAATGTCCCCCTTGTTCTTGTACACTGGCACTAATATGCTTATTCTGCATTCGTCTGGGGTACACCTTTCTCTTCATACTGCTCTGAGTAACCCCAGAACCCATTTCTCCCCATCTCCCCAACATCTTGATCATATCTGCTGTGACCTCATCTGAGCCTGCTGCGTTTGCTCACTTCATTTTCCTTAGTGCTATTCTTACTTCTTCTATGGTGGGCTCCTCCTCTTCTCTCATTGCAGGCTGTGTCTGGGACAGTACAGCTTCTTTGGAGTTCTTTCATTTAGAAGCTGCTGGTAGTACTACTTTCATACGTCTTTGATTTTCTGTAGGGTGGTGAGCAAGTTGTTATTGGTATCCCCTACAAAGGGGGTCTGGCTATCTTCTTTATCTTTCTGTCTTTGTCTTTCAAGCTGATAGAGTTTCTTTGTTCCACGTACGATTCACTTTCCAGAAGTTGTTAGAGTGCCTTTGATGCCTTGTTCTTTGCTATTGCAACTCTTTTCTTAGCCTGCTTATTAGCCAACCAGTATTCCTTCTTTGCCTGCTCTGTCTTTTTTTATCTCCCACTTTTTCCAGCACTTCTTTCTTTTGATGACTTTCTGGACTTCTGCATTCCACCACCACTTTTCCTTCTGTACTTTATTTTCATTCCTGGCTGGGCCACATACCTGTTCTGCAATCCTCACGCATGCTGTTTTCAGGTATTACCATTTTTCTTTAGTTCCACCCACTTCTTCCTGAGGTGCTAGACCCCTCAGTAATTCCTTGAACGCTTGCAATTTCTCTCTAGTCAACTTCCAGGTCTTCAGCCCAGTCTCTGTTGACCTTAGAGTCTTCTCTGACCACTGCTTGCATCTAATTGTGGCAACCAGTGGTTTATGCTGTGGTCCAGCTGTTTCAGTGGGGATAAATTTACAATCACTGATTCTGCCCCACTGCCCTATCCTTACTATGAGAAAATTTACCTGAGTTACATGCTGGCCAGTCTTGTATGTGATCCATACCTCTCAACCTCTTAGACCAAGAAATCAGGATAAAACCATAAATAAAAGTGGGACAAAGGCCCAAAAACAGGGACATTTTTAAATATTGCTCTTACAAACTTAGAAAGTTGATAGAATAACAGGTCTTGTATTAGCATGAATTTTCTAAAGGGTATGAAGTCTGAAACTCAAAAAGCATGTCATTATTTTCTTACTTCAATCTTTAATGATTTGCCACTGATTAGCCAGAAAACCACAATTTTGTGAAAAACAGACCAAAAAATATGAGGCAAAAATCTGGACATTCTGAAAAATCTGTACAGTTGAGAGGCATGACATGATCTTGTGACTGTCTCTCTTACTGAACCATGTGTTGTCCACCATCAAGCCATTTGCCAGACAGAAATCTAGAATGGCCTTTCCTTCTTTATTCCTGTTCCCCACCCCTGTGGACCAAGGCAGTCTTCATATCCTATTCTGTGTATCCCAATATGTTCATTCAGGTCACCCATTGTCAACACCAATTCATGTTGGCCTGCTTGATCTAGAATGTCCTACAACTGCTGTCTGAATGCACTCTTTTCCTCACTATCACAACCCCGCTGTGGGGCATAGGCTGAGATTATGAATAGTGCCTGATCTTAACAATGGATTCTGACTGCTATGAGTCTGTCTCTAATTCTGACAACATCCCTCACTGCCTTCTGATGCTTCTTCCTCATCACAATTCCCACATAATTTCTAGTTTGTCCTCCTCCTGTATAGTGGCTTTGCTGCACTACCCTTCCATCTTGTCTCCTGGATACATAGGATGTCCAGACTCCTCCTTATCCTCATGTCATCCACTTCCAAGCTGCTTCTTGTTAGTGAGCCTACATTGAGTGTAGCAATTCTTAGTTCATGTTTGGCAGTTGACTGGTTTTACATCTAGCTTCCAAAACAACAAAACTATCCCAGATAACACAAGCTTGGCAACTGGATGCTGTCCAATCAGCAACTCATTGACTCATAGTTAGTGGGTTTTATTGCAGACACACACTGTCCAATAGGGGCACATACACCCCTCCCACTCTTATTGTGGATCCCTGGCACAGGTAAAAGTAGGCAGGGCCCTCAACCCCCTTATCATTGGTAAATTTGATGACATAAGTCAAAATGACTGAATCACATAGAGCCAACTTCTACATCATTGAGTGGCTAGCCCTGACACAGCACAGAGTCTGTGATCCATGTTCACATATCTTGATGATACTACACTCCACAGTTGATGTGCAAAGTGGTTGATCTATACAATTTTTCCTCCCATAGGGCACCATCTAGAGTCTGTGATGTTGCCCACAGGTCCATTCTTGGGTGAGTTTGAGGTGGAAACACTCAGTATGTTTTTGGCAAGTGAAAGGAAGCCCACAGTGTCCCAGGGAAAGCATGTAAACTATATACAGGCATTGGCTGGGGGTAAGTATCAAACCTTGTACGTTATGTATGGGAGGTGAGAACCTTAACCATTTTGTCTGTTGACATACACACATAGTAATAAAGCATTCACATACACGGAATAATAACTAATTACACAACATGAACACAATCATTCTGCATGAAAAGTGCTCACTTAACTAGTACCCCTTATACCATGAAATATGGACACAGACTAAGAATATAGGTTATCAACCTACTAGACTGAATACTAGAAGAGTAGCAGAAACAAAACCACACATTAATGATTTTTTTTTTCTGTCTGGGGGACAAGCCCTTCACTCCCATGTCAGAAGACTGCCCTCCTCACCACTCACTATATGTACATATATATTAAGTAACTCCAAGGTCACCTAACAACTGAAAGAGGAAAACAGTTAGATCTATGCAAAACCAGTCACTTCCCCTTCTCTGTGGTATTGCAGGTCTAGAAAACAGTCTGCTCAGCACATTTAATATATCCTGTCTTTGCAGTGTAATGCTAGACACATTTGCTACTCTGTGAATATATCAGTTTGATGAGTAAAACACAAAGCAATGCAGCTGAAGTTTGGGGGTTGGCATAATGGTTAAGGTGTTTGCCTCACAGGTAAAAGGTACAGGGTTTGATTCTAGCAAAGAGAAATGGGCTAGGTTTAAAATGGCCCACAATGACAGCAAGCCTAGTATTTACTTATGAACCTAAGAAATGTCACATGAACAAATAGCATAATCCTAAATTTCCCACATTCTATGATATAGCCAAGGGTATGCAAGTAGTACAAGGCATACTAAATGTCTATTTTCCATGATGCAAAATATCTAGTACTTTCTATAGAATATGGTGCACATAAAACAAGGAAGACTGCCCAAATCTAAATATGTGGTCTGCAATTAGCTTTCCAAACAAGCCCATGTTACTCAGTTATGGATTGGAAGCACGCAAAAGTAAAATACCTGCAATGAACGAAAGAAATCTTTGTCAGCTGTAAATTCCCAACAACCCTCACCCAGCATTTTCAGGAGTTCATAGGTTCATAGGTAGGTATTAGGCTATCGGCCCAAGGGCCTACGTAAGCCTAGCCAACAAGGTTCCCTGGCTTACGCCACCCAAGAAAGTTATTGCCCAAAGTTGTACCTAAATGCCTATAGTATGCCCAGAGCACACACAATTGCTATGTCTGGAACTGGTCAGACCTGTGTCATCACAGCAACCATGTCTTCCCCATCACTCCATTTCTTGAAATAATTAATCACCATGATCTGTATTAACTCTGTTAGCATCCTCCTTAACTGTTGACAACAATAACACATCCATTTGGTCAGTATAGATATTAGAAACATTCCTATTCTGAGTATCCCTTATACATTTTGGCACACATTCTTTAAATTTATATTTTGTTTTACAATATGGGTAACCAGGTAAGAACAATATGCTAAATAACTGAAACTGTATTATGGATTAAAAAAATCAGTGCAATTGGTATTCTCTCTGTTAGTGAATAAAAAGCATGTTAGTATTTCTAACATATGCACAAATGTAACATTCAGAGTAATAGCTCTTAGGTTAGTTCAAGTACTACTTAAAGTTGATCAGATTGTTTCTTACACATTAAGAATTAACGGAGCATTTTCAAGTTCTCTCTTCAACAATATCTCTAAACTACTTAAAGCATATCGCAGGTACAAATATATGCAGCAGGGAGATTTGGAGTATTCAGAAATAATTTATTATGCAGCAAATCTAAACTAGGGCTTTCTCTAAGTGATTCTTATGCACTGGATTAAAACTTTACAATTGCTGTAGTCTGGAAAC
>NC_056734.1:412445462-412457962 GCF_019279795.1 Protopterus annectens
AGATATATTACACTTAACACAAGTACATGACGGGAAATAAGCCACAAGAAGCAGAAAATCATTGAAAGCATTTTTGCAGGGGTAAGCTACACTATATCCCACACACCTCCCTTACTTTGCTCTCACTCTAAGGTTAATCCAATTCAGAGAAAGAATGAGTTACAAAATGAAAATAACATCTTTATAAGGAACACCACCGTCTTTTAATCAACTAAATTGCATAGAATCTGAGCTCACATACACCTCTATGAAGGATTACAATTGCAAACAAACAAACACATGCAAACAATGTATCAAGCAAATATGATCAAATAAATTATAATGACCAACAAAGTCTTGCGCACCTGAATGTAGCCCCAAACAACTAAGAGAACAGAGTGTGAAACAAGTGGTTGTGATCAATGCATGGTGCATATCACTGCTATACAGTGTTTAAAAAACGATGTAAAAAAACAAGGTCTGAACTCACATGTTTGCTTCTCCTCAAAAAACCTTACATAGGTCCTGTGCAATGACAGCAGTAATTCTCTTCTACAGTATTTGATTGCTCATGGGAATCTGAAAAAAGTTTTAAAGAGCATACTTTGATGGTTGCCTTCACTGCTGTCGATAGTTAACACTGCACATAGATGTGTTTGCATTCAGCATGCACACATGGTGTCTACATTGCTAATGTACACATTATGCCTGCAGATGAATACAACAAACCTTATGCCACAGCCATACTAAAACAAAACTATTGTGTATTATTCTGTGCACAGTAAAATGTCTTATATACTCTACACAGGTTGTAAGTACGTTTGACGATATAGGAAGGCTTTTTGTTCTTATATAAACACAGCTAGGAAAGTAGACATAAAGTAAAACCAGTGCAGAGTAAGTATAAATAATGACATATGGAAAGGAAACAGTGCTATGATTTATTTATTTATTTTGTCTGATT
Source organism: Protopterus annectens (assembly GCF_019279795.1). Taxonomy (NCBI): domain Eukaryota; kingdom Metazoa; phylum Chordata; order Ceratodontiformes; family Protopteridae; genus Protopterus; species Protopterus annectens. The sequence continues at coordinate 412,446,406 of NC_056734.1, forward strand.
ATTTGTTAGCTGATTGTGCCCAATTCTGCAGTCCTCATTTACAGCTGAGACCCAGGAGTCAGAAAATCCACAAATGAAGAAGATAGCATGAAAAGAGTTGCATAAGAACAGCTTCATTTACACCATCTACAAGTATACTGTTTTTTCGAACAGCTACTCAAAGCAAGAAAGTTTATGAATAGTGCGACATTAGGAATACAGTGTTGTTACAAGCAAAACAGTCAATGCAGCCAATGAAGTATTTACACTGTACATGGGTCTGTTTCCAAACTGTGCAGAACATATGAAGTACATATAATATTTACACATCATGCACTCTATACAGGTAATGAGTACTATAGTATGAGAGTATGACAGGGAAAAAGGAGATGAGATCTAAAAGGGAAAGAAAGAAAGAAAGAAAGAAAGAAGATAAAGGGGTTATCAGCCAAGACACTGCAAACAGAATGAGTTGGTTTACTGATCTGCTATTCAGTTAACCCCACACCGGCACCACCAGGATCTATGGAGGTGGTGAAGTAGGTTATTTTAGAAAAGCTGTTAAAACTGTTCAGATTTGATAACTAGGAGAGTGAGTCCCAGTAGTCACTGATGGAGCTGTTAAATGCACAATTTCCATACCTGATAAAGATTCTGAACACCTTCAGTTTAAAGCCATCTGCAGAGCTCAGGTCCTTGGACAGACTGTCAAAGCTGACCATGGTGGCCACAGAAGAACAGGGGGTCCTGTTGAGTAATTTTTGATTGAGGTACAACTGAAGGTTTTTGCTGCATCCTCTAGTCATGTGAGTTTTCTCGGGTCTTTATCATGATGTCCTGTTTATGATATGTTCTACTCTGTTGTACGCGAAGGAGATTTTGTCAATGGTAAGTTTGGTATAATAAAAAAAAACAAAAAGGTGTTTCGAAGAATGCATGGTCTGGGAAATCATTACTGTACACTAAGCTGATTCGTATGATTCAGTTTTGTATTTGCTAATGAACGTCATCATAGCTTTGATCTGCGGATATTTTTAAGATTAAGCATGCTGGAACACAGGAAGAAAGTCCTGACTGTGACCTACATGACCTGAGATTCAGTAATGACAGCCAGGAAGCATGAGAATGAGTCTCCAGTCTGGCTCGTGTATCCAGAGGGAGCAGCTCCATCTGCTGCAATACCAATACCAAGCCTCTGCCTGCTGTTACAGAAGCAGCACTATAAGGGCTAGGGATGACCACCCCCAGTCAGCACATCTGTACATTATAGACAGGACAGGTGCATATACAGAAGCATGCATCTGTAAATGGGGCCTGCATTGTAGGAAATCACAGGAAAAGGGAGCTATCCCAAACAGATAACTTTGATGTTTTGAAGAATATGAAGTTAGTGATCAGCAGACATAGGGAAAAGACAGAGAAAAAAATGTTGCATTTAGCCAGAATTTTAGTTTGTTAAAGTTATTTCTGAAGAGTAAGTTGGGCACTTCTGATGTTTCTACTACAGTAGAAAACACATGCACCATCTATATATTATACATCTTTCCTTCCTATAAACATGCCCCCCTCAGTCTAACATAGATGGTAAGAATTAGGGCAACAGGAACTGGTTCCACAGCAGACAGGTCTTGTCCATGACTATGCCCTAGATGACCTGGGTTTGACTAGGAGCTCAAATCATGAAGAAGTTATCCTGGCAGAGGAGGGAATGAGGGGCCAAATGAGGGGCCAATGCACACCCGTACATCCTGGGAGGGAGGCGCTGATGAAGTCCTGCCACAAGAGTGCTACTGGGGAAAAAAAAACAGAAATGCAGCAGGAGTCAAGAATGTCTGGAAAAAGCAAACCAGCAAGGAGAGTACAGCACTTAAACAGAGCATTGCTGGTATACAGAAGCATGTACCCTCATCAGCTCAGCACAGCCATGATGTCAGGCCAAAGTAAGGTGTTAGGAACATAAAAAAAATCCTAAAACTCACTGCATAATGGTCATGCTGTCTAGCTCTCAGACTCTCCCTCAATGTTCTAGAACACTAGGGATTCAGTGAATGAGGGGCCCATTAAGGGGTGAAGTCTTGACAGTCATTGGGGGGACAGAGGCCAAATAAATTACATTAACAATTAATTAGGGGAACTAGCATGAAGCTTTGGGGAACTCTAGCTGGCATAAATTTGGGACTAGAAGCTTTAAAACCCTATTTAATCTATATAACCCATTCTGTAAGTTCATGAACCACAAGATGCCCCCCCCCCATATGCCACTCATACAATCTGTGCTGTATGGTCTATTTTAAATGGAATTAAAATACTGAGAATAACATAGAAAAGAAAATACAGGCAAAGTCAGTAGTCATGATAGAGAAGGTTTTAAAGAAATTCAAAAAACAGAAAGTACATATCAGGCAATTTTTCAAACAAGCCATCTGTGGACATGCCTTATGCAGTCATGTGTCTCTTAATATGAATCAGTCAAAAATTCCATTTTCTAAGTTGTATAGCTTAAGTGCTGTCCACCATATTTTAAGCAAGTAGCTAGGCCTCTAGACTTCAACTTCAGGGTCACTCCACCTTGGAGTAAATTAAATACTTGTTGTAGAATCCTGCCTTGCCATTCCTTACTTGAACTTTGCATTTCTCCAACATTCGAGTTTTAAATTCCTCCATTTACAGATAAATGTAGCCATATAATGCATGTTTGTTCACAAAATACTTTTCCTAAAACACCTTCTGCTCCATTTAATAGTACCAGATCACAAGGGTCTGATGATATACAGACAGTACATGTACGTTTTATGGGAGTGTGGTAACAAGCCTACATAAATGTTTTTTTTTTTTCATCAAAAACTGAGAGTGAAGAATGTAAGAAGTTATAGATGGGCAGTACCACTCTAAAACAAGAAGGTAAAATACGGATAGATGGGCAGTACCACTCTAAAACAAGAAGGTAAAATACGGATAGATGGGCAGTACCACTCTTAAATAAGAAGGTAAAATACGGATAGATGGGCAGTACCACTCTTAAATAAGAAGGTAAAATATGGATAGATGGGCAGTACCACTCTCAAACAGGGAGGAAGGACAGCATGTGGAAGTACTGAACGGATTAGTCTAACTTTGGCTGTGGGGTAAATAATGAAGAAGTTTAGAAGTGAAGTATAAAAGTCTAACAATGAGGTTACAGAAAGAAAATGGAAAAAAGCAAGTCAGTGATAAACACATCTATCATTGCACATAAATATGTCAAAGGAATATGACCCCATTAAACATGTAATATTCCTAAATGCACGTAAAAAGATGAGATAAAGGACACATATAACTGAATCATATTTTAGTTATAGCTAAGGCAAAATGTTGCGAGAATAGAGGAAACAGAAATCAGAGTGTAGGAAATTTAGTGTCGGCATTTCGCTGGGGTTTATTTATATCTTCCTTTTCAAGGGGCATTTAAAAGCTAAATGAGAAGACATAGCTACTACTATAAGCAGTACCAAATCATAAGACATTAACCAAAAGACAAAAGCATGGAAAAACAAAAAATGAAAGATTTGAAAATAACATTGTAAGACAAGAAATTACATACACACTATGAACTTAACACTCAAAAAAGTAACATACAAAGTAAGTGAAGAAAAACTGGCAAGATGGATGTAATTAAGAACTCTAGATTTCAGACAGAATATATGATGCATTTAAGCAACAGATTCATAAAGAAGTAGGAAAAAACACGAAATTATAATGTTTTTAAATTTCATGGAAAGTGAAGTTGTGTCTTCCCAGTATATGCCCACAGGTTAACAACAAATGTTAATGCGATGATAAAAAATGTGTACAGCTTTTTTATATGCATATACTATGAAAAGGTTATATATTGCTGTGTCTTCCAGAATTAAGCAGTCCTAGAATACTGTAAGTCTGATGTCAATTGGTGTAGAATTGGAGATGTAAACTGAAGCTGTTAATTACTTTTTTTGTTGTACACCCATTTTGTGTGGTATTAAAGATGATGTTTCACTTCAGATACTGGTGTCGACTGCCATTCTTAATAACACTGAACAAGATAAATGAGTACCATCGGTGCGTTGTTACATGGTGTCAAAACCAGGACCTTTTTTTGCATAAAAGGACCAAAAATCCCACTTCAGACCAGAAAGCCATGTCAAACAGTTGAGTGAATGCTACCAAGTTTGCAGTATGTCATTTTACCTTGCAAGCAGGCCACCCAGCGGTGTAAATCTTGGCTCTAGATGATTGTCACTGTTGAAGTGACACCCCAACCCCATGTGCAAAAATGGGAAAAGGGGTGAAGGATGAATGGATGGATTTTACTTTGCAAAAAATACTTGTTTTACTGATTATTGGACCTTTTAGACTACAATAACTGAAAATTTACTGAAAAATGGCCACATTTAATGCACCAGAGCCATTCAACTCTGTGAAGCCATTTGTGCTGTCATCACGTAGGCAGAGATCTGTATATTTTTGAATTGCAGGCAAATTGAATGAAGATAGCAAAGAAACCCAAGCAAACACCTGACATTATACTATAGGCAAAGCAGTGGAAGGCATTCACAATTAATTTTCATTTTTTGAGGGCCAAAGTGTCACACAGGAATCAGTAATAAGTAAGCTCAATTAATATTTTTGTTCAAAAGGAAACAGCATTTGTGAAAGGCAGAGGCATCGCTAGGGTATGGTGAAAGGGGCAGCTGCCTTGAGCACAAAAGAAGGTTAGACGACATGATCAGCAGATGCCGATTGGTCTTTGGAGCACTTCATTGCATTTACTGGTATTTGGAAAGCAATGTCAGTAATGCATTTTTGGTCATAACTGAAGTGCTTTAGCACTCCATGTTTGAATAAACTGTCTAGAAGCTGCTCTTTGAGTACCAGAATATACAGCTACACCTCTGATGAAAGGGCATGCTTCCACAGATGTGCTCAAGTTAAAGGAGGGTGAGTTAAAGCCTTTGTTAGCTGCTTGCAGGATTTGTCTGAAAATTGTGGTTTGATGAAACTAAAAATGAACAAATTACAGACAGAACTGTGACTGGGCTGGCTGATACTGAATTGTCACAAAAGTGAAGCTAGAAGTGAATTTATATTAGGAAAAGGCAATTCTGATTGCTAGAGAGGCTGAACTAGTTAAGAGACAAAATGCTAAGATGAATATATACAGCATATGTATGAGGTTTAACACAGATAAAACAACAAATTTAGTAAAACGCATGATACTGGCCAAAGTAAGTGCATGCATGACAAACAGAGTGAGCACAAGCTCGGCAAAAACATACGGTGTAACCATTTACATGCTGAGTCAAAGCAGTGTACTGTATGTGGCAGAAGGTGAAAGAAATGCAACAAAGAAGAGATATTTTGATGTCATTTGTAAAACTAGGTCAGTGCAAGAAACAGCTACTGAACATGAGACTTAGAAAACTACTTATAAGGTATTTTCTCTAACTTCAGTGTGACTGCTGTGCCAGACATTGAATCAGACTGACAAGTCACTCTCTTACTTCATGGAATCCCATAAGCTTTATGACTGATACAGGTGCTGATGTCACTGTGATATCATATGATGCTTACAAAAGCATCTTGAAGTGTCCACAATCAAGTGAAGCAGAAACGGATAAGTGTATCCTTGTGGACAAACTCAAGTACATTGGTAGATTCTTGGCCATGTCTGAGTGAAAGTGGCACAAGTATAAATGGGTCTATATTAGAACATCGACTTTTTAAAACAGCGAATGTTCTAATATCGACCCCTATTCAGCAAATGCTGACAATATCAAACATGCAGAACAGCAAATTTTTTCCCAGGGAAAAAATTTGCTGTTCCAACACACATACACACAACACAAACACACCAAACAAACAGCAATCCACACACATACACCTAAAATCCTACATCTAACCCTACACTAAACTGTACACACACCACTAGCTATCCACTTACCTTAACCCAAACCCTAACCCTAAGGTCCGTCACTATCGCACACTCACCTCACCTGCTCCCTAACCCTAACTCACCTACCCAGCCCTAACCCTCACGTCCACACAATCTCACACTTACCTGACCCACGCCCTAACCCTAACTCACCTACCCTGTGCCCTAACCTTCACGTCCACACAATCGCACACTTACCTGATCCTGACCCATAACTTTCCACCACAGTGCTGAACATAGCGAAGCCATAGGAATGGCCAACCGAATTCCTTCCCTAGAAAGAAATTCGGTGTTCCGCAGCTTCACTATTTTCAGCGTTCGCTGAATAGGGATCGATATTAGAACATTCAAAGTTGTGAAACTTTGATGTTGTAATATAGACCCAGTATAAATAATAGAATTATGTTCTGGAATGTCCATACATAAATAATCTCATCAGAACTGTGGTATGTGAGCTGGGAATGACAACAAGAATAAACAAAATGAATGTGGATGTGCTCAGTGAAGTCCATCTGCTTAACTGTGAGCCTGTAACGAGAAAGCTAGATGCTCTTCTGTATGCTTCGACCACACCCAGAAGAGTGTCATTTCCATTACTGTCCATAGCTGAGGCAGAACCTAAATGTATGCAGATTACTATTGTATATGAACTGAATAAATGGCATGCTCCCATGATCCCAGTCATTAAAAAGAATGTCACTGCACTCATATGTATTAAGCTGAAAAAGTTAATCTACACAGTTATGAGAGAAAGGATGAATCTATGTTCTCTGGAGGAAATTGTACCAAAGTTGGCTGATACTAGAGTGTTCTCCACATAGACACTTCAAGTGGGTTTTGACTAATACCTATAGAGAAAAACAGGCAAATGTTAACAACCTTCATTAACTCCAACTGGAAGTTCTTCCATTTGGTATAGAGTCAGCACCAGAAATATTTAAACATGAGATGACCAATCTGTTGAAAGGACATGACAATGTTGTTGTTGTCATGGATGATGTACTAGTATTTGATCCCAATTCAAAAAAAAAAAAAAAAAACATAATATGAAATGGAAAGCAATGTTCCAAAACATTAAAATCTCAGATCTGAAACTGAAGACAAATGGTGCTTTAGAACACCTGAGATCCAATATTTCTGTCAGAGCATAAGTGCAAGAGAAATTAAACTAGATTCAAGCAAGGTCGGAGAAATAGCAATCTGTTTAAATGAGCTACATCATGCCCTAGACATGATAAATTTCTTACGCAAATTTGCAGCATATCAGTCCACAGTACTTTGTTCACTGACGTATTTACTAAAGAAAGATGTACCCTGGTCATTGGAGAATGCTCAAGCCCAAGCTTTCAGCAAAGTTAGCCAAATTCTGATATCTGCACCACTGCTATCCTACTACAATATCACAAAACTCACAGCTGCGAGCACTGTTCCCAGTAGCCGTGACCTAGGGCCACTTTATTCCAGATGGATGGACCAGAGCCGTAACTGGCACATTTGTCACCCCAAAGCCATTCCTCAATCTGACACCCCTCAATACTAGGCTGTAGAGCAAAACAAGTCCCTTCTATGATCTGGCACTCCTCCCTTCTCTAAGGAGGAGCACCAGGTCCTACTGACCTCATGTTCTACTGTCCCATTTATGTGTGGAGAAAAAGTTGCCAAAAAGCAAAAAACAAATAACAGATCTGCCAATCATGCCCCCTAACACCTTGCACCCAGGGTGGCTGTCCATTTCGCCCCACCCTAGCTATGTTTCTGGACTGAACAAGTGTTGTGCCACAATGCTAACTGATGCTGAATGGAGATATGTGCATATAGAGAAACAGTCCCTTGCAAGTTTCTGGGCAGTTGAAAAGTTTCAAGGTACCTATTCAAACTAGAGAATTTTCAACTGACAACAAACCACGGTTTCCACAGATTAATTTCTACAGTTTGGACAAAGCACTATTCAGATGCTAAAGGCTAGTTTTGGGATTGAGACATTTCAATACCAGAGTAATCCATGTCCATGGAAAGCAATTAATTGTAGTGGGCATATTGTCCTGTATCCCAACACCAGATAAGAAAGAAGATGTTATTGCTTTTGTGCAGAGCTTAATGGCAAACCAACCAGTGACTGCAAAAAGGCTAGAAAATTTAAAACAAGCTGCCAAATATGACAATGAGTTACAGACAGTTGTCAAACATATAAGAGACAGATGGCCTAATCATCAGTCACACTGACCAGTCATCTGATGTGTAAATACTGCAGTATAAGACCAGATTGTCCAGACATTATGATTTTCTACTACACCAAGATAGTATTGTAGTGCCATCCTCACATTGTGCCAAAGTGTTGAAGTAATACACCAAAGCCTCACTAAGTGGTATGAAAGAACCAAGATGTCTGTATGACAGTCCGACAACATGGTCATTGCAAAGCCTGTATCAAAATGCCAGCATTATTTCATATGCAAACCACCCCAAAGGAGTTGTCTCTTTTACCACCGAGTCCATGTCAGAAAATAGTTGCTGACATGCATGAGTTTGAAGTAAAAAGTTACCTCATAACAGTGCACTATTATTCTTGAGACACAGAGACTAGCCTACAAGCCACTGCCAGATTCAAGACAATGTTTACAAGATATAGTATACCCATCACACTGGTTATAGACAGTAGTATGCAGTTTGTAACTAAAGAGCTCCTATGATTTGTTTTGGATTATGCCTGCATCCATACAATATCAAGTCTTCACTATCCTTATTCCAGTGGAGCTGCTGAAAGGACAGCTCAGACTGCTAAAAGGAGTCTCAGGCAACCTGATCTCACTGAGCTCTTGTGTCTTACTCTGTTACAATATAATGTTACAGAAGTAAATCCTGCACAACTAATGCTATCATGTCTTATTATGCTACTCCGCAACATGCCACTGAAGTAAAACCTGCACAGCTAATGTTCTCTTGTCTTACCACACTACTCTGCAACATGCCACTGAAGAAAGCCTTGCACAGCTAATATTCTCATGTCTTACCATGCTACTCTGCAACATGCCACAGGAGTAAGCCCAGCACAGCTAATGCTCTCATGTCTTGCCATGCTACTCTGCAACATGCCACAGGAGTAAGCCCTGTACAGCTAATGTTCTCATGTCTTGCCATGCTACTCTGCAACATGCCACAGGAGTAAGCCCTGATGTCTTATTATGCTACTCTGCAAGTATGTCACAGGAGTAAGTCCTGCACAGCTAATGCTCTCATGTCTTACCAAAATACTCTGCAATGCACTACCGGATTAAGCCCTACAAAATTCTGTAGGGACTTTTATGAATCAATTCAAGCTTTGTACCTGATTATTTCCTCCACACAAGCCCTAATCTGCTGTATACAATATTTATGAATCCTACCCATTGTGTTTAAAACAGCTAAGAATGGCCTGAAAGTACCCATAAAGATTTTAAATGCATGTCCATAAGGGATTGTTTGCATATGCCCCACGGGCCTCCACTACAAGAGGTTAAAGATATTACACAATAAAGATTATAGCTTGACTGAGTCTTTCTTGCAGTTTTTACTGACCAGTTTGTCTCTGTAACCTTTTTACCCTTTGCTTGTATCTATAGAAACAGATAAGAATGAACGTTAATGGTGCACAACAAATCATATCTGATGTGGATGAGATTCAATGAGATATTGGCATAATGCCAAAGAAAATGAAGTGATTACACAGAAATGAACTGGAATGGAATTGTTTAGTTTGTATTGCAGACATTCTGAAATGTCAAATATGCATTTCAAATGAACCTGGCAAATACGGCTTGGAAATAATAAAGATATAACATGTCAATGTGGTATAATATGCTGCTAACCTTTTCTACTGTCTGCTTTCTTAATACAGTATACAGATGTTTTACCACTGTGTCTTCCTATGTAGAATGGTTCTTCAATATATATGACATTTACAACTAAGAGCTTTTACTGGTACACTTAGTAATAAAACATCCCAATATTATGTCTAGTCTCTTTCATACAATTACATTTCACAATATACATCTGCTACCACCCCTCCAATAATTCATGTCTTATACTTCCTTCCTTCCTAGGTACAACTGACCAGCAGAGTAAACATCATACAGTGTCTGCAACAAACTAACTTATGCACTTCATAATATTCGTGGTATGTTTCAAGGCAAAATCGTTTTCTTTTGTTTTTCTTTAAAATGCCACAAGTGATCCTGGAAAAAGAAAAATTGCAGCTGTCTCTCTATTAACAGATGTCAGCTAGCAAAAAAGTTGATGCATGCTTTAATAATGTAAGTGGGTGCTTTTTGTCTTTGCACTTGAAACCTCTTGTAACATGGAGGTCTCACTCAGTACATGACAAAAGCCTTGCCAAAAGGTCAGTATCACACATATTAATCATAGTCACAGCCTGAGCTTGTGATATAACTCTCTTAGGAGACTGACTGGGTGCTCAACAAAACCCTTTGAAGGCAATTTTCCTTTGACTGCTATGAAACATAATTGATGTGTCTTAGCAAGATAAGATATATAAATACTAATGTACTAAATTATAAAAAGGTTTGTGCTTAAGTAAGTTGCATATTTTATGAAAGGGGGATAATTCTTAACAGTAGTGCTTGAAATAAGGCATTTTATATTTTGAGACAAACCTGAAAATCTGTACAAGAAATGAAAGTCTAAGCTCATAAGGGCCCCAATAAATGAAGCATTTTGTATGATGTTAATAAGGCTGGGCAATACAGCATAAATAACTGCATCTATAATCGCCTACTCACAAAATATAACTTTCAGTTAAAGTAGCCCCATCTCTGAAAATAAACTAACTCAAAGTATCTCTCTACATCCCTATAGACCATAATCATTTCCCATCAGTTTTTTTAGCAAACAAGTTGTTCAGTTATACGTTGTTATATATACCCTGAATACATTGATTTTTAAAGAACAATTCATTAGGTCTGTTAGCATTCCATATAATGTTCACTTTGTGGCTGATACTTTGACCATTAGCAGTGTGATTTACAATAAGCATAGTATCATAGATCCTTCTAGGTGAAATGTTTTTGGAAGGGAAGCTTTGTCAAACTGAATGACTGCCCTAGAAAACTTTGCAAAGTTTATATATTATTTTTAAAACAATCACATCCAAAAAGTGAAAAAAAAATTTTTTTAATCATATCTCGGCCTTCTTTGTGATACTAATGTTCTCATATGACTCTTCATGTTTAAACATTGCCTTCTAATTAGTTATAACACATAATGGCCTGACGGGGGTTGCCATGCTGCACTCCTTGCAAAATGCAGCCAAAATGTCTTCTTCCCCAAATAGATTCTCCATTCTCATATGGGTTTGTCAGAAAGACTCAGCATTGGGGGCGTGGCCAAGGATGAACACAGGATAGCAGCAGATTTCTTCAGCTCCACCAATTTCATTACATTGACAGGAATTAATTACTTAAAAAATTAATTTTTGAAGTAATTTTCTTTCTAAATATGTTTGTTTTATATAGTTCTTGAACTATATCTAAAAAAGAAAGGAAATCTTAATAATATTCCTGTCAGAAATTACTTTGGAAATTTTCCTGTCAGTTTATCAGTCTGAAATGAGTTCCAGTAAGACAAATTCTCAAGACT
>NC_056734.1:412462962-412485462 GCF_019279795.1 Protopterus annectens
TTATGTTTGGGATGCCTTAAAATCATATCTATATGGACAAAGTATCAGATGGTATAATAATAAAAGGAAATCTTGGGATAAGGAATTGTTAGATATTCAAAGTAAATTAGACTCTTATAAACATAATAATAAAGAAATTATTATGGACAAGAAAGTTATTGAAGAAATAAACAAACTAAATGAGAAATACAAAGAAATTTTAACTCATAAAGTTAAAATAACTTTAGAGAAATACAAGTTTTTGTCTTATTCAATAAGCCCCAAATACTTACATAGACTTAAAAATAAAACAAAAGGTTGAATAAACAAAACCATATCAAAGAAATCTTTTCTCTAAGGAAAAGAAGAATGTTTCTAGTATACCAGAAATACTAGATGAATTTAGAAATCACTTTCACAAAATTAACCATAATAATATTAACATGGAACCTAAAGATAAAATAAAGGAGTTTATAACCACAAATATGAATAAAAAGCTTAATAAACAACAGATTAAACTATTGGACAAGAGTATTTCATATACAGAAGTTATTACACAAATAAATAAGCTTAAATCAAACAAAGCACCGGGTAATGATGGTATTATACCAGAGATATATAAAATCCTTTCTAAAAATACATATTAATTAATACATAAGGTTTTTATTTTGGCCCAAACTGAGTTAATAACCCCCCCCCCATCTTGGCAATATACATTTATTTCGCCAATTTTAAAACCTAATAAAGATCCAACTAGATGTTTTTCATATCGGCCCATCTCATTACTTAATGTTGATTATAAAATGTTTATGAATATCTTTGCTGATAGATTGAAGACAATCATTCCCGGCATTATAGATATAGATCAGACAGGCTTCATTGTAAATAGAAATACTTTTGATAATATAAGAAGAACTTTAACATTAATAGATTTTGCAAATAGGAAAAAGAAAGATTTAACACTTATTAGTCCTGATATAAGTTCAGCATTTGATTCAGTAAGTTGGGACTATCTGTTTACCTTAATGAAGTGCACAAACTTCTCAGATGCATTTGTAAATCTAATTGAACATTTATATAAAGGAACGTTGGCTTATATTAAGGTAGGAACATATGTTTCACAAAAAATACCCATTCTTAAAGGTACAAAACAAGGATGTCCACTTTCTCCACTATTATTCACTTTAGTAATGGAGCCTTGGGCTAATTTGATCAGAAACAGTACTGACATAGAGGGTTTTGAAATAGATGAAAATACAACATCCAAAATTCAACTTTTTGCAGATGATGTTCTAATTACATCAGCAGGATCTAATTCTTCTATACAGTCTCTATTTGATAACATGATGAATTTTAAAAGTATTTCTGGTTTAATATTCAATGAAGAAAAACTAAAATACTACCTATATATACACGAAAAATATTCTCATTAGTGATTTTACTAAATATGTACCCAATTCAGGTCAGATAACTTATTTAGGTATAATACTATCTAAAGATATTAAATCTATTATATATAATAATTATAATACCTGTTTTCTTAATATACAAAATCTTTTAATACCTGAATAAGATGTTTTTTACTATGGAGGAGAGACTTACAATTATTAAAATGATAATATTCCCCAAGATTTTATACTTAATACAATCAATAATACTTCCACGTACAAAATAATTATCAAGAAACTGAACACACTAATGTTAAATTTCTTATGGGCACCTAATAGACCTAGGATTGCATTAAAGAAACATACTAATAGCTGGTCTCAAGGGGTATTTCTTTTCCAGACTTTAATTTATATACTATCTCTTCTATTGTAAAAGTTATTACTTTATTAATAGATCAGTCATATGTCACAAAATGGAAAGATTATTGGGAGCTAATTAGTATACACTTCATGAAAATCTCCTTAACACATAAAAATATGATTGTAAATAACTCCATGTTATGGTTACTAAAGGAATTTTGTACTTCACCTATTACACCTAAACATATGGTTTGTTACCCATTAAATATTATTATTAGTTATCGTAACTTTATATTCATGCACCCTAAGTATAGGGAATGGAATTTTATTGTATTTCCTATAATGTATACTCAGGGTATGCTTTTGTCATCTACTTCTGAAGGAACTCATTTAGCTATAGATAATGATCTAAAGTACTGGTATCAGTTGATATCTGATAATAAAGTTAAAAATCTAGATTTCTTAAAACAAGAATTTGATCTAAGAGAAACTTGCTGGTTAGAGGTTCAGACCTTTAGACAACATCTCATTAATAAAATAGATTTAATGTCTATAACTGTTAAAGAATCTATTCCAACACTGATTGATTACTTGATATTAAATTTACAACATAAAGTTTCTGATAAAGGTAAACTTTCATACATACATAAAGTTATCAGACAAGAAACCTTTTACAGTGTAGATTCATACTGGAATTATTTCACTTCTATTAATGGGGACCCACCAAATCAACAAGATAAACAATATATATTGGAATCTGCTTATAGAACTACGTCTTCCATTGTCTGGAGACTTTATACATGGAAATTTTTACATAGATCTTTTTATACACCTTTGATGATGAATAAAATAAATAATAAAGATAATCTATGTAAGAGATGTTCATAGGTTCATAGGTTCATAGGTTCATACTAGGCTATCTGCCCTAGGGCATTTATAAGCCTAGCCAGAGTGTGTGTGGCTTTCACCACCCCTTAGGATGAGAATACTATACCCATTAGTTTGCTGTGCCTCTGTCCAGCAGTGATACAGAGATGATTCCCGGGGTAAACCTACGATCTCCCATCCACTCGTCAAGATTTCTCTTGAACAGAGTCAGTGAGGAGCTCTGCCTCACATGGACTGGGATTCTGTTCCATAGTGTAGGGAGTCTCTGGGTGATGAATCTGTCCCACCAGCACGTCCTATTTATATCCGTGTTGAGGTTTAAGTCTCTTGCTCTCATGGCTCTGGTGGATTTGGATTTTTTGAGGTGGAGCATGTCCATTAATTCCGGGTTGGACATGGCCTTGTATGTCAGGCACAGATCACCTCTGAGCAGATGGTATGCGACTGAATAGAGCTGAAGTTTCTTCAGTCGGGCATCGTATGACATATGTTTGAGCCCCTTTATCCTTTTGGTGAGGAACTTTTGGGGTCTTTCCAACTGCTGCAGGTGTCGGGTAAGGTACATTCTGAATGGGGCGTTGTACTCAATCATTGGTCTGATAAGTGAAGAGTACAGGCGTACAATGACCTCTCCTGATCTGGATGTGAATCCCTTCATGATAAGGTGGGCAATGTAGAAGGTCTTCCTAACCACTTTGGCAATGTGAGTGTCAAAAGAGAGGTTACTGTCAACTTGGGTCCCCAGGTCCCTGATAACTTCTTCCGTGTTTAATGGATTACCACCTATGTGGTAATTAGGGGTTACCTTGTTTTTCCCAAAGGGTATGACTATACATTTTTGGCATTTAGCTTAAGGCCATGGCTCTGGCACCAGTTATCCATTTCTATGAGACCTTTCTGGAGGATGTCTGTGTCTGATGGAGTGTCAATTATGGTGCCCAGTTTGCAGTCATCTGCAAATTTTGTCAGCCACAATCCCCCTATGTTTGCCTGCACTTCAGAAAAATAAATGCCGAACAAGAGGGGGCCCAGGACTGAGCCCTGTGGGACACCGCTCGTGACCGGCTTAGAGTCTGACATGGCACCAGCAACTCTAACCCTGTGTGTTCTGTCCTTGAGCCAGTTTGCAACCCATCTTGTGACATATGGGTTTACATCTAAGCTGGTGAGCTTTTCTATGATGCCCGAGTGGGGTATTGTGTCGAATGCTTTTGCTAGGTCAAGGCAGGCTGTGTGAACTGACTTACCCTCATCAATGGCCTTAGTGACTGTTTCGAAAAAGTCGACCAAGTTCAAGAGGCAGGATCTGCCCTTGACAAAGCCAAATTGGGTAGGATCCAGTGTCTGTAGGTCCCCAATGTCTTTATTTATGAGTTCCATTATGATCCTCTCCATAGCTTTGCAGACAAGGCTCGTCAAGCTTATGGGGCGGTAATTTCCAGGGTCTGTAGAAGCACCGCCTTTGTGGAGTGGGACCACTTTTGCCGTACGCCATTCTTTGGGTACGTATCCCGTAGTAAGGCTAAGATTAAACAGCAGCCTTATGTGTGGGTTTAGTTCCTCATTGAGTTTGTGTAGCACACAGCCGGGGACACCGTCCGGTCCCATTGATGCTGTGTTTTCTGCTTTAGAGAGAGCAGCTCTCACCTGGGCATCTGAGATGTTTGGGAGGCTAGACTCTGGTGGGATAGATATTTCTCCTTTTGGGAGAAATTTGCACTGAACCTGTCTGCCAGTATGTTGGCAATGTCTGTGGGTTCAGTGATTTTTTTATCATTTTGGACTAATTCTGAGCATAACTGGTAGTTTCCACCCAGGTTTCTAACATAGCTAAAGAAGGCTTTATGATTGTCTTTTGTGTCATTAGCGATTTTTCTCTCAAAGTTGGCCTTGGATGATTTTATGAGTGATCGTAGTTTTTTGCTACTTTTTGTAATGTAGAAATTAATGCTGACTGGGCTCATATGTTTTATGACTGTATAAAATTGAAAGAATACTGGAAGTCAATTAATGAATTTTTGCAGGCTCTTTTTACAGATAATTTCATGATTTCTAAATCTCTTATATTATTCAACACACCTGTACCTCAAAGTGTTAAAAAGGTTAAGCTTCCCTTGTTATGGTCTATTCTAGCAGTGGCTAGGAAAATAATAACTAGAAATTGGATTTCAGATACACCTCCTTCATTCAATGAATTTAAAAATGTTATGAATATAGTGTGCCATATGGAAATAAACACAATTAGGACTAGAACAAACAGAAAAACATCTTATTTTATTTTATGGGATAATTTACAAAATTTGTTAAAAAAATTTTAATTTCAATAGCATGGTATTTTAGTTTAATTAATTGATCTGATTGTAGTGGATGTCTTTGTAAATACTTTAGTTGTTTTGTTGAATATTATAATAATACCTATTTTTAATTACTTGTATAAAATTATGATATTTCTCTTATATGTTAAAACAATAAACCTGTTTTGAAAAAAAAAAAGAAAGACTCAGCATTGTCTCTAACTCTCTCTGCCTCTCTCTCTCTCTCTATTTCTTTTAACTTAAAACTTGGAGTATTATGGTTTCCTGATTTCTTTGACTGTACCTGGCAAATGTCAGTTTATCTTTTTAATAGCTCCATCTGACTTTTGTGAGTGGCCATCTCCTAAGTAGTATTTTAAGGTACACTGGAATTTCAGGCTTGAAAGATTAGCTAGCTTTGTTGCTTTTTCATCGTCAGAATTGTAATCCCATGTGTTCCTCCTCCCCATAGTCCACATCTGAAGGTTACTGTCTCACATTTAATAACATACTTGGTAATCCCTCCATAGGAAATCTTTACCTTGTTCCAACCTCCTTAACAGATTTTTATGGATTTTTTTGTATCGTATCCAGTGGCTTAATTAGTGTCTTATTAAGGCAGCAAATTCCTTAGATGCAGCTACAACTCCCATACTGATTCACTTCTTAAAACAAATAATGACTCTAAGATGTGCTGTGAAAAATTCCAAAATGAAATAAAATGAGATATTTGTTTTCACACTTTGCCCCTGTTATTTGTTGATCATCAGTCCCCTCCAAATTTATAGGCCCATTTATTCCCCATCACCAGGATAAGGCTCAGCCAGGAGGGGACTATAATTCTCTTAGCTGGAGGGGTGATTTGTTATTTTCCTTTTATGCGGCATTATCCCTGACACATTCTGCAAAATGTCAGGGAAGGGATGTGCAACGGACTGATTGCACCTCAGCAAGGGGCATTTACTTCAAGCAGCCCTGAGCCTCCTCTTGAAGCATAGTCATGGGATGTGGTTTCCCCTGTCTCTACCAAGAAAATCGCACCTGCCAAGTGTGCTTGCAGATGTGCATGCCCCTCCCCACCTTCCAGGACTGATGAGCAGGCCACGCCTTTTCATTTGTCTCCCTCCCTGTCAGACTCCTCCATTGCCAGAGCCACTAACTGAACCAATAACTTCCAGGTCACAGTCAGAGGTCCATCCCTATGTGCAGTAACAAAGGATTTTTCAGAGACCAAAAATGGTGTGCAAAGAAACCACAGAATTGAGTACGGAAATATATTAAATCATGTGTTTTCTTTATATATGCCACTCATCTAGTTGGTTAAAAGTAACTAAAGAGTATTTAGGGTGAGATAAACTTAGCATTCTGCTGAAGCTGCTCTTTAAATAGTGGTAGTCATGCAAGCAAGGTTTCTGGCCAAAATCATATTAATATTTAATAAAGCATATTTGGTGAAAATGGGATTTATGATTTTTTTTTTTAGGGACAATTGGATACTCAATAAATACTCAGATGAAGTATTAAAAATCATATAGGCAAATAACTGATAGCCAATAAATGTGTGATAACAGCTGCATGAGAAGTCCTTTATTTTTCTGCTGAATAACTTAAAATTAACAGTGGCACCAGAGAAGGGAGTTAACTGTTTTGTGAAAAAATGGTAATAAGTATACAATGGACAATGATTTTAAAGGAGAACCATACCTACAGACTCAAAAAACATGTTTATTTCATCATGGTTTGGTGTTTGCTACATTTTAACACCACTCTGGGACTATTTACAGGTTTTTAAATATTTTTATACATACTTTCTGAGTCTGACCACATGGGGTCTGGCACCTTGAAGGTATTTCTGATTGTTTAGTCTGCCTCTAAGTATCCCACAATGCAGTGCTTGTCTGTAAAGAATTGCATAATGCAAGCCTCTTTCTTCCTAAAGCTCCTGTCACTGCATTGATTTTACACACATACACTGCTGTCTTTCAGTCAGTTTTAAGTAACATTTCATGCCGTTCAATGACTACTTAAAACACAAACAGTACAAATGCCACAGAACAGACTTTCAAAGTACTTATTAATTCTGCTTCTTTTTAGAATGGCTAGCCTGCATTCTTTTGTGAAGCCTGAATTGTACTACTTTGACTCATCTCGCATCCCCTTCATACCTAACTTTCCTAGCTGTCAAAGTGCTAAGGGTAATTTGAGCTGTTACCTGCTGTGATTGACAGCTCACAGCAGGAGACTTGACTCATATACTGTTTCTTTTTTCTAGCCTTTACTTTCTGTATGGCTAGGGGAAGTACCAGGGAGCTGTGACATCACAGCATGGGTGGGTTTTTAGGATGGTACTGGTGATGTCAGTTTGGGGAGGGAAATGGCCAGAAAGCTACCTGTATTCAGTGGCCTTGATGACACCAGTAAATTGGAGACTGCAGCAAGCTTTTCAAGGGTGGGTGGGACAAAAGTTTTTTGAAAGTGAAACCACCACGGTACAGTAAGGTACTCTTCTAGTGGAAAGAAACGGTCAATTTAAAATATTTTAAATGCTGTATTGTTATTTATTCATAGCAGGGACCGTAAATAGGGAGAAAAAAGACAGAGAAGTTGAGCATTTAATAAGAGAATCCCATTGTTGTCCTTTAAGTAACAAGACCAATGTAGTGAATTTATTTATTTGATCTGCTTGACTGAACCCAGATGTGTAGTTTGGTGGTTTGACCTAGTGGGTGAGGAGAATATTTGTGAATGACAGACGTCAGCCAACACACAGTTAAAAACCATAGTCTTTCTTTTTCAGTGGCTTCTGTGTCCTTGATGACAATCCTGTTATGACTGTGAAGAAAGAGGATCTAAGCAGCTTATAAGGATGTATACGCCAAGCTGCACTGGTAGGAGAAGAGTAGTGAATGAGTCCAGTTGTAAACTTTAAATATCCTCCCACTATGCATTCACAAACAAGCCATTTAGGTGCATGATCAGATTTGTTGAAGAGATGGCTGTAAGGGAGAAGGGGATTTGTATGAGATACTTGGAACAAAAATACCACTACAACCTTCTCTCTTTCTTGGCCTTTGGATTTGAAAATGTTAATACTGTTCAGCAGTGGTCTGTGTAGTGAAATTTCCAGGCCTGACCCATAATTAACTGTTCAAACTATCTGAAGACTATGTAAGTGATACAGTTTGCAGGGAAATAAACATATTTTGAATACTAGAGTCATCATTTTTGAACCAGTTTTTTATCAGAGGAGCAGAAAAGGCTAAGGTTGAGCTTAGTGTCATCTGAGAGCAACAGACTATAAAAACACACAAGGAACAGGCTGAAGATCCTTTTTAGCAAATTAAGCAGGGAATGTTGGACCATTCTCTGATCCAAGGCCTGTTGCTACTGTTTACTCAAGATATTTGAGGTCCACCAAGAATGCACTTGTTGGGCAGATACATTTGCATTAATGGGTTGATCACATCTGCTAATCATCTCCAGTGTTTTTGGTCTATGGATAAGTACTAAAAAGGTTTGTAGCCAGAGCCACGATACCAGCTGGAAAGGTGAGGTGCCGGCTAAAAGAAATTAGGTCAATAATGTTCCTATAAAGCTAGGTGAGTTTCTTGTTGGGTTCACAGGTAAATCCTTTCCAGCCAGTGCCATGGGCAATCATCTCATAGTCTCATGTGTCCACTCATGTAGCCTACTTCTTGTGTACCAGAAATCACTAACCTTTTTATAACACAGCCCTCCACCTTCACTCTGATACAGAGCAGAAAATAATAATATACTTGGCAAGATGCACAGGGATGTATCTGGTAATAATATAAGCAACACTTGCCTGAATACTTAGAGACCATGAAAGAAAATGATGGAAACCTTTGATACAATAGAAACATGTCTGCACCGTAGGAAAGGTTAGACCCCTCTTTATAGTACCTCTAGTTCAAAAACATTATGTAGGCAAAATGTATGTCATCAGTCTTTGCAAACTGCAGTGGTCCCAAACTATGTTCAAACAATAGTCAACGGTGTAGAAAACAAATTAAATCACCAAGACAATGTCAACAGCAGAAATAACATAGGTACCCCACACCTATGGAACTCAAGATTTTGCTAAGAATAAGCTCATCTGTTTAGTAGTTTAAATTTTCTCACACCAATGCAGCAGTATATAGCTAATTGTGATAAAAGCTCTGCAATATTATTACTTAGCTGAGAAAATGTTAGCCTTAGAGTTTCAAAATGCACATTAATTACTTTACTTAAGTTAAAAGTATTACAGAAAAGCTAACACTTCCCTCTATAAAAAACATTACAGTTGTAATAAACAGGGCAGCATAGTGCTGTAATGTGGTTAAGGTCTCAGTTTCACAGTTCCACAGTCTGGGTTTCAATTCTGATCTCTAATCACTGTCTTTGTAGAATTTGCATGTTCTCCACATGTCTATGTATGCTTTCTCTGTGTACTCTGGTTTTTCCCACCCCATAAAACATGTAAACTGATTAGTTACTCTAAAATGTCCACATATATTGGTATGTACCCTTGTCCTTTTGGCCCAGGTCATGGCTGAAAAGGGTCCACAATGACCATCTCACCTACCCAGTTAACAAACTGATAAATTTCATTAAATCCACCAAAAATAACATATTTTTAATTCAACTACAAAAACATAGCTATAAAAATTTACTCAGCAGTTAAAAAAATAAAAATGTATGACAGTCTGAGTCCATATATAAAGAATTCAGACATTCAGTTGAGTCAAGCTAGTTAATGCTCAATCTTCACTTCTGATTTAACAAAGAAATTTGGACTGGCAAAGAGAGCTACTGCAACTGTGGTTGCTGAAGCAAAAGCCCATGATTAGGAGGAATTTTGGCATGTCATGAAAATGAATACTTTTCAGCAAAGTACATGATTAGAAGAAATTTGGACAGGTCATGAAAAATGAATATTAAACAGCCTCTGTTCTGGCAAACAAATGGCGGGATAATGCTCTGTCTGTTGTTTTCAAGAGTTATAAAACAGCAAATGTATCAAAGGAATGGACTTGCCCTATTTGCAGTAGGCACTGAATCTGTCTTTATTGCTGAATTCGCTGTGGCAAAGCAGTAAGCATGGGTATAATCCATCCAGAGACTTTAGAAGCTTCAGGCAGTGTTGTGTATCTACCTTTACTGTGCCTCTTCAGTGGTGTATGGAAGGATAGTTGTGTGGATTTACACTGGCAAAACTGAATACAGATCTCCACTTTAAATGGGGTAATCAGAAGGTCTTCTACAGCTGAGGAAGGTTCTGGTTTTCATGAGATAGACAGTGAAACAAATCTCAGAAGGAGACTCTATTCAAAAGTCAATTCTCAGATTTAGGAGAAACCCCAGATTATCTCTGGGATGTGAAACAACAGATCGGGTCTTTATCCTTGCATATGTCTTCAGAGGGGATTCTGTGAGCTTACTTAACAAGTCTGCCTTTGTTCTGTACACCTAGAGAAGGAATATGACAATGTCCTCTGAAATGCACAAGCTCAGATGTGGCACATGTTGTGGGAACATTATACATACCACTGTCACTTGTTTAATCCTTTATTTGGACCTTTGGATTGCATCTCTTATCATTCATTCCCTGGTTAGCCTTCCTTTAAACATGCCATCTCACCACGTGGTGTGGTTCCCTTTTCTCAAAGTTATATATCACAGAAATACCTTCTATCCATTGTCATAGGGTTACAGGGCAGAAGACTGTGGCCATCATTCCTCAGGTGGGTTGAGATATTTTCTTATTGCCTAGCAACCATTACCTGGTGAGAGGGCATACACTATTCAGCACATGCAGTTCCACATTGTGTGTGCTGATGTATGATACTCTGCATTTCGGCTACCAGAGCATGGATACTATTCATATCAAATCAGTTGTGTTTTTTGTATTGTTCAGAGTTAACTCTTAATCACCTCCAGAAGAAACTCCCACAGGAATGAGACATACATGCTGCAGAGAGACAGAAGGCAAGCTAGCCGCTGGCCACCCCTCCTGTCTCTCCATACTCTTCCTCTGAGTCTTCTTCTCAGACCTGGAATACCAGTACAATAACCAGCTCTCCAATGGGATGGATATTTACCACTTTAAGACTTTAATGGTGAACTGTTAGACACAGCATGGTTGAAAAGTATGTCCTCTGTTAAGAAAAAAAAAAGCTTAAAAAAGGGTTTTGACTATTAAACCAAAGGTTTAATATAACCGCAAACTTTATTATATGAATTAAGTAGGATAAGGAGGCAAAACCCTCTCCGTGAGGGGCATTCACCCAATGCAATGAACTCTCTTTTTGGTCTTTCACAAGTTTCATTCTAAACAGACTATTGTATTTTATGTTGTGATCCATATATGCAGAATCCTTGTAACAGCTATTTGTTTCATATACTCACACAAAAAGAGTGTTTTTATGCTGTGCACCATAACAAAACCATTAAGTGAGGGCATTGTATTCCAACAAGACTGCTTCTTAACTTCATTCTTTTTTGGAATTTTTATAAACTGGATATTAAGCTACAGTGAGAAATGAAGGGAGAGAAAGAAAATGAAGAAGACATCAAACAAACAAATCAACAAATCAACAAATTAACAAATAAACAAATAAACAAGTCAACAAATGTTAAATAAATAAATAAATAAAATAAAAAATAAGACAAAGAGAGAGAGAGAGAGTGAGGGGAGGACATTCTGTCTGGAGGCTTTAGAGGTAGAATATTTGTTTCAGTGAGTGATTTCATCCTTTTAACCTTCTTAGCTCTTATTTTAGTGTGCACATAAGTGGTTCACTGGCAAATATGAAGCAGCAGAGATAAAGTACAGCAGTTTTGCAGAGTGTTGATACTACAAAATGTTAATAAGCTTCATCATGTAGTCCTAGTTTGAATGCCCTCAGTTTTCACTGAGAAATTTTGTAACTGAGCATTCCATTTAAATCGATAGTGCTCCCATGTCACAAATGAAAAGAGACACATGCCCAGTGGGTTTAACCAGTAAACAAGTGAATAAAACAAAAACAAATTAACAAAGAAAAACAACATCTCCAACTATAGAGATATGCTTCTAACAAAATAGTGAATTGCTTCCTCTAAGTGAGCAAAGAACTACCACCATTAGCAGAGCAGTTTATATGCTCAGTAATCTTGTCCACATATTATGGTTATGTGGTATCATGGAATTGACCACTGGCTCAGAAGCACATCTGCAGTTATGTGGACACTGTGCAAATGTGTGGTAGTAAAGTCTGAGCCCAATCCAGGGACAAAACTTACACTTTACTTGTCACTGTATGCCCCAACCCCCCCCCCCCCACACACACACACACACACACACACACACCGATAGCCAAGAGACTGTGATCCTTTGCAGGGTTGCTGAACTCTGTGCAGGATAGAGTGATTTAGAAGGAATCAAACATGGAGCTGGCACTCCTTCTGACTAAGGAGAACTTGATGAGATAGTCTGGGTACCAGATTAAGATGCCCTGCAAACAGCTCAATCTTGGGCTTTATAGAGCTAATCCAAGTAAGCAGAAACCCTGATGTGTGTCCCAGGACACACTTCAGAGGTTTTAACCCAGGATGCGACTGACAACACCTGGAAATCCTGCAGAAGTAAGAGAAACCTGCTGGTGAGGTAAAGGATGACTGGTTTGCTCTCCTCACCATGTTGCTGCCATGATCCTCACCTGAACAATCAACATAATGAAAACAGATGGATGAAGAAAATGTTACAGGATCCATATCAAAATCTTAATCTTATAATAAGACATTACAGGAGCTTAATGTATAAACCCCGAGGAAAGAAAAGAAAGGGAGGACATTACAAAACTATGTGCTTCAGTGAAACATATATAACAGGAATGTATAGCATCTTTTGGAGAGTAGTATCTTTGAAACAACAAGAGAAGATATGAAAATACAGAAAAGAAAAGGTAGGAATAATCTGATGAAAATGATGAAACATGTCCTTAGTTCCATAAAAAGGAAGATGAATGCAAACAGTATATCCCAAAAGAAAGCCACGGGGTTCAGGCATAGTGTCGGAGGTCAAGAATGAATGGGACAAACATAAAGTACATTGGCTGGCCAAGGGCACTGGGTGCAAAGTCAGTGAAAAAAAAAACAATGAACTTTGTCTACCAAAAGATCATTAACTACTGTCAGATTCCATGTCTCAGTGCTTATCTGTGTCCTTTTTATGTCCAGGAAAGCTGATTTTATAGAACTCTTTGGCACTCTTGAACTAAAAACTGATTAATCATTTCAGTGACATAGCCATGTCTCACACTACTGAAAAGTTTAACCTGACTGGTAAGTAAAACACACACAGTTCTGACAAGAAAATAGAAGTTCTCCATGAAATTTGAGTGGACAACTACTTCTGCACAAAATGTGTCAGCTCTGTGTCAGTTTCTTGATTTTAGTATTTTAACTTTATATTAATGTATGAATGTGCATGGGTGAAAGTATAAGGAACTTCAAACAGCTAAGACTGGTAACATCTAATAGCTACTGGCACCTAAATGAAAAAAAAACTCACATGAATAAACTGATAAAGACATCACCCCATTATAAGTAGTATTTCTATTTCAAGGTTGTAGTGTTCTGCAAAGATGGGACCACCAGATTTTATTATACAAGGGAGCCACAGTGCATATGCATTTATTTTTGGCCGTATACATCTCCAGTCTGAAAGTGATCATAATTTACTTTGAAGCTCAAGACATGAAACCCTACCCCAAAGCATCTTTGTAGCAGTGGTTATATGACAAACTGGCAGATGAGAGGCACACTTCCTGAATACAGTGATAATTTCTGCTGTTAGCTTTTATACTAATACGCTTTGCCTCCTTTGTTGTCATGTTATTAATGAAACAATATGGGCCACAGTTGCTTGCATACAATAGATTCTATACAGCAGAAACAGACAGACTGTTGAATATGCAAATAATGATCAGAAAGCACTGTAAAACCTAGTGCAGATTGTGACAAAAAATGATAGATGACTCAGAACTTGGCTGTCACAGCGATAAAGTTCTGCGTAGCAAAATACTACGTTCACACTATTGTTTGTGCCATTGACATTGATTTATGGCACTTAGCTCATTTAGTAATATTCAGAATGTTTCACTCCCTTACGGTTACCAGTCTCTCCCAGCAGAGCCAAAGGTTCCTGCACTGAAAGATTCTTTGTTTCTAGTACCCTCTGCTTGCTGTGCATGCTGTTGCATAGCTGTCAGTCACCCTAGCGAATATGACAACCTTGGAGAGCTTTGTGAGTCTGTAGGACAAAGGTCTTAAGACAAGTCCTTTAAACTTCTATAAACAAATTGACTGTTGGACTCATTTTTTCTGATTGTGAGAACATTACCTCACCTGTTGGTGATGTTCCTTCATTTATAAGGTATCATTTTATCTTTTAGTCAGTTCACTTCTGTCCTTGTTGGCTGCATTTTTACTAAACACTCGACTGTTACCTGCAAAACCAAACATCTTTCATATTTTTCACTTGCCTTATAGGTTTATCATTTGGAGTAAGGGTTAGAGGCCTTACAAATCTTTCTAGCCTCTTCTGAGGCTAAATTATTAGGGCCGGTTTTATAAGAACAAGCTGATGTTTTGCTAAGAAGATGGCATAGGTATAAAATGAGGGTTGTTGAAATGTCACACTTTATAAATTGTTGTTACTAAAACATTGTAGGGCTTTTTTTACTGTTTTGAACTTTATTTGTGGTTACTTGACTGTAGCAGTACAAATATTCTTTGATAAACTTCATACATACATGTTAAAGCTGTTTTGCAAATCCTGGGTCATGTTGCTAAAACAGTCTTTAGTGTCTCTGATTAAAGAGAAGTGAGGTTAAGCTATACAAATTTTAGTTCATCAAGCCATGAGCATGACTCACAACTGACACCTCTAGTGACCCAGTTAACAGCCACTGCCATCCACAGAGTTTACTATGCGAATATGAAATGGAAGTAGATCATTAGGCCTTCCTTTCATATCACTCACACACAGCATGCACATCTAGGACAAGGTAGAGTTACTAATCATTCTACTGTGTGTCTTTGGCAGGTAGGAAGAAATCAGAATACTCAGAGAGAACCCAAATGAACACGGGGAGGACATGCAAACTCTGCACAGAGGGCACCTCAGTTAAGAACTGAACTGTAGAACTTCTTCCTCTCAACAACAATTCTATTATGCCACTGTGCCACAAATAAATGTTATTATAATCACTATTCACTCAGCAATTGTCGATTGCAGTTTAGCACTGCATAATTCCACCAACATTAAGAACTCTGATAATAATAGTAATAATCGGCATCCAAACAATACTTTAATTTTTTTTGCCATGTGGGCCCTGAATACAGTCTTACTCAACATATAAACCTTTTGAGTCTAACTAAAAAGTGCATTGTACATTATTGGCATTGCTACTGTGTTAAATATGTTCTGATGACTAGGTCACAGATTAGTTGGCTCTACTCCACCCTTGACTAAAAGTCACCTACTCTCTTCAGAATGCCTCACATGCAGTTTTATGTTTATTTCTCTGAACTGTACTCATCAGCTAGATATCCAAACTAACAAATGATTAAAGTATTAAGAAAATCGGGTAAGACAAAAAACAAACTTAAAGAAAGTCAGACGTTCAGAATGATGCCACCTCACAGTTATTGGTCTTTGAATTACAAGAGGAACCCAGAAGTGAGGATCATTGCAACACAGATGTCACAAGGGGTACTAAGTTTTTTTTTGAGTGCGGGAAAGATTTACACTGATGATCACTATCAGCCTGACTTCTTATGCTTTATTGCTTAAGAAGTTTATGGGCTTTAGCAGGCTTAGCCGACACAATGGAAGGTGTCACAGACTTCTCATAGAGAAACAGAGCTGTCACTGGATAAAAGATAAGCCAGAGTTTCTACAATTTTAACATCTCACCATGAACTGAATCTGTCAGAAACACGAGGCACTCCTCAGGAACCAGTGCAGTTCAACACGCGTTAGCTTATTATACAATATGCATTGATTAGATGGCTACTAGGTTTTAAGTAACCAGTCTAAATGCTGGGTCATCAGACCTTCATGTCCAAATGCTGTTGTGATACATGCTATCATCTGCTCTCTTTCTGAACCTCTCTAAAGCCTTTGATATGGTCAACCATCAACTTCTGCTTAGTACCCTGAAAGTTGTCTTCCTGGATCATCACTCTCTAAATGGTTTCAGTCCTATCTATGGGGTAGACAGCAGGCTGTCTTATGGAGGACAAACTGTCATCACATCTCTCAGTCACCTTAAGAGTCCCTCAGGGCTCCATTCTTGGTCCCCTCCTCTTCTCTATTTTCATAAATGACCTTCATACTACTATCCCAAAGGCACAATGTATCCAATATGCCAATGATTCCACGTTGATTTGCTCTTCCACCTCACCAGCCAATATATCCCTAACCCAGAATACTTTTAACAGTATAGAAAACTGGCTAACTGATTGGCAACTTCTCTTGAATCCCAACAAAACCAAGCTGCTGCTTTTCTCTCCCACCTCTAGATCCACTCTTCCATTATTTACTATTAAATCTAACAATGGTACAATCATCTCACCTGATAACCAAACTAAACTCCTTGGAGTAATTATAGATACTAACCTCAAATTTGATGCGCACATAGACCATACAATTAAGTCCGTCAACAAAAAAATAGGATCCCTCTATAAGGCCAACCCTTTCCTAACCCCTTATGCTAGGTGTGCTATTGCCCAAACCCATCTTCTCTCCACTCTCCTTTATGCCTCACCAGCATTTTCAAACATCTCTCTAAAGCTAACCTCGGCAATCTATCTTCCTGTTACTACCATATAGCTAGATTAGTCACAGGTATGGCATACAGGACGCACCACTGCAAAAACCTAACTGAACTTGACTGGCTGGAATTTCCTTCCCTACAAAAGCTTAACCAGCTCACAGTAGCTCACAAAATACTTAACCATCCAGACAAAACCCCTAGCCTTAAGAGTATAATTAGCCCGCTAACGCTATCAGGCCACTTCGTTCGTCCAACAAGCTATCAGTCCAAACCCTAAAATCCAATAATACAGCAGGTGACTCCCTGTTTGCTAACTCAGTGAGTAAAACTTGGAACCTTCTTCCTGCAAACCTTACCCAAGAACTATCTCTTCCCCTATTTAAAAAAGGCCTCAAAAAATACTTAAGGGCTAACTGGCTCTGTCCATGTCTAAACCCTGACTAACTCAATTTAACATTTATGGTCTTAGCTAGCAGATACTCCACCCATCTGATGTGTTGTACCTTAATGTACAGTTATGCCTGCTGAGTTTGACATTTCGCTATACTGTCGTTGCCCTAATGTGCTCTAAATTTGTGTAGTGATTCTATTCCTTCTCTCTGTTAACATTTTGCATATGTATAAGTGTTCCTACTGTGGTGAACTATCTGACATATTGTATCTTTATCCTTTGCTCTCTATTGTACTATTACTACTATTATTAATATTATTATTGTGGAGCTTTTCTCCCAGGGCCTCTGCTAAAGTGGACATGTATCCAGTCAGACTATCCCGGTCAACAAATGTAAAATGAATAAATAAATGTTGTCCTTAAGTATATGCTTACCTCTGGCCTTTTATCTAGAGTTGTTATTCCCACTGAGTACAGGCTCCCTCTCATGCTTACCTCTCATAAACAGGCCTGGTATTTGGAATATTTGGCAGTAACCCTAATGTTGTGGACATTAGGCTTGTTGTAAAATCTATGTTTCTAAACTATGACCAAACAATCAACCTATGTTGTACTAATGAACTCAGAAAAAGGCAAAACATGGCATGTCTACAGCTAGTGGATTATGGCTTTATTGGCCTAAATGCACCAGAAAAGACTTAAAAAAGTAAAAGTAAAAAGCCATGGGCATTCTGAAGTCACGTAGCTGAAACTTTGATATGTATTTAAGGGGGTCATTTGCATATATCCCATGGGCCACCACTACAGGAGGTTTAAGGTGTTACACAGTGAAGGCTGTAGCTTTGCTGGGTCTTGCTTGTAATTTTTTTTCCAAATTGTTTGTCTGTATAACCTTTTTATTCTTTGTTTGAATGCTATTTGGGATATTTTGCAGTCAACATAATGTTATGAACACAAGACTTGCCTTTAAGCTTTGTGTTTCTAAAATAATGCCAAGTCCTCCACTTATGCTGCACTGATAACTTTAGTAAAGGGGCAAAACATGGCATATTTGCAGCTAGTAAGGTGTGGCTTTATTAGACTGAATGTACCAGTCAAGACTTTAAAAACAAAAGTAAAAAGTCTTGGGTTTTCTGAAGCCAAGTAAATGAAGCACTGGCATGTTCTTAAGGGGTCATTTGTGTGTGTGTGTGTGTGTGTGTGTGTGTGTGTGTGTGTGTGTTTATATATTCATGTATGTTTATATATATATATATATATATATATAATATATATATATATATATATATATATATATATAGTATATTTTAAAATAAACTGCAGTTCATTTGTCAATTTATTTTAAAATAACAGTACATGTACAGAAAGAAAATAAAACTAGCTTTCAAAGACTTATGAAGTATTAAACAATTTAAGCAAATTATTCATAGCTATGTTTTCTTTTTTTAAGGTAGTCAAGCAAAAACAAAAACCTATCCAAAATGTACAACTTAAGTTTTATTATTAAAAGTGATTACTTTGTCACGGCCTGTAGTGCATATAAGTTTAAATGTCATGTGCATGTTTTCCTAATATATTTTTAATATTCTGATTTGTGTTACTTATTTCATTTAGATTTAGCTTTAACTGAAAAAAATCCAGTAAAAGCAAGTTACTTCTAAACTTCTAAGGGTATCCCAGTTCTACAAGAACAATGGTTTGTTGTAAAGCAAACAAATTGAAAAGAATGTCACTGCACAATCATACAAGTAACACCTTATAAGCAGTCAAATATAAACAACAGTAACAAACCTCATGCTGACCGAGACTTGATGTACAAATGGCTAAGGAGAGGTGAAATGAAACAAAAAGATGTAATGTTAATAATAGCTGCCCAAGACAGTGGATGATGTACACGTTGGTTGACAAAGTCTGTAGACCAAGTGGGATAAGCAAACAAAAGTAGGCTGTGTAAAGTAGGGCTGGAAAGAGTTGGACATCTCATTGCTGGATGTGATACTCTCTTTGCTTAGGGTCTTTACAATAAAAGTCACCTTGGTGTGGAAAGACTACTGCATTGAGGAATGTGTAGACATCACAATAAAGAAGTAACTGAAAAACATTGGAAGCATGAACCAGAAAGCATTATAGAGAGTGATGAAGTTTTAATCAATAATGATTAAAATTAAAATTGACATGATTAAAAAATGAATGACCATCCATTACCAACAGTTCAAAAATAGATGTAAGAAAACCAGATGTAGCAATTCAAGAAAAAAGACAAAAGCAGCATTGATCATTGATATTGCTACATCCAGTTATTACAGTGTCTTATATACAGAGAGAGAGAGAGACATACAAAGTCATACAATACAAAGATTTGCAAACAAAATGGAGAGCAATGTGGAAGAAACATATCTAGAGACAGTTCCAACAGTAATTGGACTGACAGGACTAATAAAAAAGAATTTACACTTGTGCTTAAATATGTCACCAGTACATGTAAACCCACATGAACTGCAGAAGGAGGCAATTCTGGGTATAGTACAGGTACAGAGAAGAGCAGTCTTGGCTAACATCAAAGATCGAAATTATATTAATTTCATGACCTCTAATCATACCCTGACTTAGGAATGGCATCCATTCCCATTATGGTCTAAGAAACCCAAATCACTTGGATAAATTATACCATATGGGTTATAATATGATGGCATATTTCAGCAGAAGCATGCATTGTTTTCATTTGATTTTGAATAACGGTTAGCAGAAGTTCAAGATAAGTATTTACTGTATTTAATGCTTAATAAATGGATGAGTATGCTAGGGGTGCAGTACCATGCAGAATGGCAGGACAAGAGCAAAGCAAAAACATAAGACAGAGTTATACAACAGGAATGAATTATAAAATCAGTACAGCATTACATCAGATGGATATATTAAATGGGTGGCACAGAGCTTGGTATATTACCTTAAATCTCAGTAAAGCAAAAAAAAAACGGGTCAGTACATCCAGCAATATAGGAAGCACAGATTGGGTTACTCAGTCTAAGGAGTAAAATATCAACTGACAAAGTGAAGGCTAGTCATTTGGACGTGCTAAGTTAGTAAATGTGTGACTAAATAAGACACTTATAGTGGTATGTACTGTATCATGAATAAGGTGTGTCTTTTCATGTTGGCTGAGCAGGTAAGAACTTCAGTGCTAAGAAACAAAATAAATATAGTCATAACAAAGTTCTATGCAGGTGTAGACACTTGCTTTGTTAAAGACATTGTCAAATTCATGTCTTAAGATTTTAGACTAAATTACTGAATTGGCAAATTTCTCATGTGCTCAGTGCAAAAGTAGTTTGTAGCTTTGTGGCTCTGACTATGATAAAGTTATCCATTTGTGTACCGTTGATTGAGGTTACAGTCCTTTCTAAACAGAGACTGCTTCCTGATGGAATGAATTCATATTGTTACCAGGCCAGTACAAGTTATATCTGTGGAACAAGTCCTTTCTAGTCTGAAGCTGTTAATTTAAAATAAAAAAAGTTTGTATGCTAAGCATTTAAAAGAAAATATGGAAACATTCAGTGTTGCCTAAACATTTTTCACTGCCCTACCCTTGGGAGAAGCTCACAAAACTCAAGAAGTGAAACTTGGCACATAAGGAAAACTGCCAACACAAATATAAAAAAGGACACACATCTACAATGTAACATGAAATCAGGCATCTACATTCTGTTGTATGTTGCAAAATATGAAAAAACACAGCCTTATAATCATTAAAGATGTAAAATGACAGTTCCTGTAGTAACATGTAAAAAAATGCAAACTAAATCTATATTATCTTAGCATGTTTTTGATTTAGTGTTTGAGTTTCCTTTTTGTGGTGACTGGGAACTAGAGACTCTATTGTAACAAAAGCAAACTCGTTTTGCATGCTCGCCCAACCGCATGTTA
Organism: Protopterus annectens; assembly: GCF_019279795.1. Taxonomy (NCBI): domain Eukaryota; kingdom Metazoa; phylum Chordata; order Ceratodontiformes; family Protopteridae; genus Protopterus; species Protopterus annectens. Next base: position 412,484,018 of record NC_056734.1, read on the forward strand.
AACAGAGGAAGGAACTGTCTAAAAACAAGTTTCAACACATTCTAATGGTGAGTTCAGTTTTCTACAACTATTTTAATTCCTTTTCTGTTTTGTAAAATTGTTCTGCTTAAACTTGTGCCAAGCTAGTGGATTCTTTGTATGCCGCCAATTAAACTGCAGTTACACAATAAGGAAGCAAGAAGGTGGGCTGATCGTTTAATAGTCAACAAATAAGCATTGTGCATTAATGGTGCAGGACTGCAGCAACACAGTATGTTATTCTGCAAGTTATGTGTAAGACAACCCCTAAGATTCAAAAAGGGTTATAACAATGCAGAAGCCATAACATGAAAGTTTTCCACATTACAGTAAACCTTTCCACATCCAAGGCTGCTCTTGCACTATGGTTTTCCCTTCATGGGGACCATAGCATGGAAAGCAATCTCGCTGAGGAAGCAACATATTAATGAAGCTGATCTGGAGAGTAGCTAAGGCTAATAAGTCATATGCTCTAGCCTAGAAATGGCAACAGCTCCTGATTAACTTGGATAAGCAACTGAATCATTCTGCAGAGTTAATTGTTTTGATAGACATTAAAGTGAATAACATCTTTTGATAGTGTTTGCCCTTTCAGTCTTACGGGAGTAGTCATTGTACAGGTAAGTACAGCAGAACTTGTGTGTGTTTTTGCATCTGTGTGTCTGCAGATACTTGAATATGGCTGAATGGATATGTATATGTGTGCGCCTATGTCTATGTCTGTGTGTGTGTCTCTGTATCTGTGTGTCTAGGTTTTCTCACTATGAGAAGTAGGTAGCAGAAGCTGGCTCTGTATGTGTGTGGGTGTGCTGGAATGTGTGTACAGGTCTGTGGGTAAATGTCTCCATGAGTGTGTATCAATGTGTGCTGTGAATGCTTGGATGTGTGTGTGTGTGTGTGTGTGTGTGTGTGTGTGTGTGTGTGTGTGTGTGTGTGTGTGTGTGTGTGTGTGTGTGTGTGTGTGTGCGTGTGCGTGTGATCTTCACACTATTGATGTGTTTCTTTTAGTGGCCTTACCATGTGTCTGAACTGGAGAGTATCTCTGTCACTCTAATTGCCCAACCCATGTTGGCCAGTTAGCATAGATATAAAGAAACTCTCTAAATCTTAGCCAAGGATTAAAGAATAAATAGCATGCAATGTTTTAAGTTGGATTTTATGGCTTGTTTAAATGATTTTATTAAACAAAAGTAACAATCAAAACTAATGATAAATAAGTTACAAATAACAGCAGAACAGTTATCTGATTATTGAAGCCACAAAAACCCTAGACTCATCCATATATGTTCTCATATAGTATTATGGCCATAAATTCCTAATAAACACTGCATCGAGACCTCTAAAATGAGAAACAACATCTGATAAAGTAGCAGTGTCAGTGATGCAAAGGTAGCACACTTGTATTTGGTGTAGAAGGCTGTAGGTTC
>NC_056734.1:412487962-412692962 GCF_019279795.1 Protopterus annectens
TCTTACCTTGTTGTCAATATATGCTGAAATCCCTCTCATCTTCCACAACCACATAAAAAGGTTAAGCAGCACACCACTCTGCATAAAACCTGAAAAAGGTTTGCCATGTGGTATCCATACATTCACTGCCAACCCTCCAAGGTGGTGATTAGAAATCACTTGTGCAAATTTTCATAGAAATATTCTATGCCAGGAATCCATGCTAATGGTGACAGGGGTCTAAGTCCCTGTATTGGTCACTGTGTATCCACCATAAAGCCCATCAGCCCTTCGTCAATAAGTTACTGGCCAGCCGATGTATAGTTGCCCAGCATGGGTTACCTGTTATATCTCTGTTGAGTGAAAGCTGGATGTAAAACTAATCACTATACCAAATGAGAACTAACGATTGCTACACTGAATGTAGGTTCATTGACAGGATGCAGCTTAGGTGTGGATGACATGATGGTAATGAAACTGGATAACCTGTGTATCCAGGAGACAAGGTCAAAGGGCAGTGCAGCAAAACCACTTGGCTTGGGATCCAGAGTCTGCTACACAGAGGTAAGGTAGACTAGAAATCATGTAGGAATTGTGGTGAAGGAGACTCTCCTGAAGACAGTGCGGGATGTCATCAGAATTAGTGATAGACTCATGTCAATCAGATTCCAGTGTAATGATAGGGCAGTATTCATAATCTCAGCTTATGCCCCACAACAGAGTTGCGATGGTGAGAAAAAGAGTGTATTCTGGCAGCAGATGCAAGACCTGCTAGATAAAACAGGACATCATAAGTTGATGTTGTTAATGGGGGGCCTGAATACTCATATCGTGACAGACTGAACAAGATATGAGGACTGCCTGGATCCACATGGGTGGGGAAACAAGAATAACAGGAGAGGCCATTCTAGACTTCTAGCTGTCATATGGCTTAATGGTGGCCAACACATGGTTCAGAAAGACAGACGCTCACAATATCGCATACAAGAGTGTCCAACATGCACCTGAGATTGCAAAGTCACCCCCAGAAAACAGTTGGCCTATAGCATAAACACAAGTGGTTGCAAGCAGTTGTAAGCAGTGATCAAAGAATGCTCTACGGTCTGCAGATTCTAGGCTGAAGACCTGGAAGTTGACTGGAGTTAAAGCACAAGAGTTCAATGAAATACTTGGGCTCTAGCAACTCAGGAAGAAGAGGGGATGGGTAGAGCTGAAGAAGAACTGCAGCATCTCAAAACAGCATAGGGGAAGACTATAAAGCATATAAGCAAAATCAGGAATGTACATAAGGTGCATAAGGAAAGCTGGTTTTGGAAAGCAGAATTCCAGGAAGTTATAGGGAGTTATCCAAAGAAGGAAAGAGTGCAGAAAAAAGGAGAAGATAGATAAGATGGACCAGGCTAAGAAGGAATGCTGGTTGGTCAAGAAAAAGACCAAGAATGCAGTTACAATAGCAAAAGGTATCACATACACTCTACCAGCTTCTGGAAAGTAATTTAGAATATAGTATAAAGAAACTCTGTCAGGTTAAAAGACAAAAATAGAAAGATGAAGAAGATAGTCATAATCACCATTCATAAAAAATACCAGCAACAACCTGCTCATCAGCCCACAGGATATCAACAACACATGTAAGGAATACTTCCAGCAACTTCTGAATGAAAACCCACACAGACACTGTACTATCCCATACACAGCCTACAATGAAAGGGGAGGAGCAAGATCCAACCTGTGAAGAAGTAAGAAAAGTAATAAAGAAAAATGAAGTCAGGAAAAACAGCAGGCTCAGACGAGATCACAAGAGATATGCTCAAGATGTTGTGGGAGTTAGGAGAGAAATGGCTACTGGGGCCACTTATCACAGTATGGAGAAAAAGGCATATCTCAAATGACTGGAGAATATGCATCTTACAAGAATAAAGAGGACATTGGCAACCATGGGCAGTATACAGGTATCAAACTGCTGTCACACTGCATTGAAAGTGCTGGACAGGATGAACGAAAAATGAATATGCAGAGTAATAGAAAGTGAGACATAAGATGAGCAGTTTGGATTTAGATCAGGATGCAGTACAACTGACCTGATGTTTGCAGTGAGACAGATAGTTGAGAAGAAGCTAGAGATGTGGGAAGAGCCCAATTGGGTACTCCTAGACTTGGAGAAAGCATATGACAAGGTCCCAAGAAAGGTCATTTGGGAAGTCCTGCAATCTTCTGAAGTCCCAGAAAGACTGGTAGAATTAATGTAGCCTACCTACAAGGAATCAATGACACAAGTAGAAACAGTGCTCAGTCTCAATGAAAGGTTCCCATTGGGAGTGGGTGTGCATCAAGGTTCAGCTCAACACCGACTGCTGTTCACACTGGTGGGGGACTACATTAGTAATCGGGCTGGAGAGGGACAGAGCAATGCAGCTGCCATATGTAGACAATGTGGCATTAAAGCAGACTCTGAAGAGCAACTTCAGCAAATGATAGGGGAATAAGATGCAAAACTGAAGGCACATGGGATGACACTGAGTACAGACAAAACAGTTGTCGAGGTACCAAACAGGGAAATCAGGAGGAGCTGAAAAATGTATAGAAGGGAAAATAGTGGAACAGGTTAACAGCTTCAAGTATCTGGAATAGGTAGTTGAGGAGAAGGGAAGTTTGAATAAGGAGGTGAAAGATAGACTCAGAGGGGGCTGCAGCCAACTGGCACAGTGTGTCAGGGGTACTGTGTGACAGAAGAATGCTAAAAAGGGTAAAAAGTAAGGTGCACAAAACAGTGGTGCTACCAGTACTACTGTATGGTACAGAAGCCTCGGCAGCAAAGGCAGAGCAGTAGAGGAAGCAAGAGGTGATGGAGATGAAGTGACTGAGATGGGGTAGGATGGAGTAGGATGCACACTGTGAGGAAGACAAAGAAATGATGACATCAGAGCAGAAGCCAAAGTAGCTCCAATCATACAGAAAGTCAAAGTCAGAGAACAGATTATGATGGTTCATGCACATGTGCAGGAAAGCAGAAGATGATTTGGTGAAAAAGATTTGGAAGAGACAGAAAGAAGGAAATGAGGACATCCTACAAAAAGATGAATGGATTGTGTGAGAGAAGTTCTCCAACAGTCAAGCATAACTTTCAAAAAGGTAGGAGAGAGGCACTGAATCAAGAGAAATGGTGACAGCTGACTTGTCACCGCTTGTGGAAAAAAAAGGGAAAGGGGGGGGCTGCTGATGATGTTGATTGTTCAGATTCTCAATGGAGATCATGAGGAATTAGCAAGTAAATCAGGAGATATAACAATCATAACCAGCTTTTGCAGAACTAGGTGAATAAAAAGCATGCACTGGGACACTGTATAACTAAATGAGCAGTGAATTAGGTAAAAAATCTCATAAAGAGAGTGTAAATTATGGTAGACTGGATGATATGAATAAAACAGAAAGTTATAAAAAGGGGATAGGTATAAATGGTAAGGCATAAAAATAAAACAAAAGACCTGCTTACAATTAAATATAGAATTGTGGTGCTGTTCAGCTTAACTCCACAAGATCCACAGTATTAACAAAGGTACAGAGTACTTAAGAGTGACTATCTCACAGCTCTCTGTCAGAAGTGTTAGACAGTATTCTGTGAGTCTCAATACTTTGAAAAATAAAAGGCAACCTAAAAAAAAATCTGAAATTTGCTGTTAATCTTTAAAGCATTTTTAGCCCCTGGCTTGTGGGAACCTCTCCCCCCCCCCCCAACATGCTCCTGCTGCTTGTATATGCTGTCTGCAAGATAGTTGGACATTGGAGGGTAGAGAATACTCCAAAATACTACAGACTTGGACTTCGCAAATATTCAACTACATTCATAGTTTCAATTCCACTATTCCAACGCTCACAATTAGGGTTCCTCATAATTTCAACAGGCACCTCTATCTCACCACTGAAAGCCACATTATACTGATTATGTACAATACAGCAAAGTTTGGATGCCTTATCTCACCACTAGAAGCCACGTCATACATGTTATGTACAGTGCAGTAACATCTGGATGCCAGTTCAAACTTAAAAACTAGTTGAAGAGATTAGTAGCTTTTAACATAATCAGTAGCAGCAGAAGAATCTTAAGCCTCAGAAAGGTAAATTATCTATTGAACAAGAATAGAGTAAAAGTTTCACTATATAAAATACACCTGGTTTTGTATAATACTGTAAAATAAAACAGAAAAAAACTAGAGCAGTGGGCCAGTAAATTTACAGTATATTACACAGAACAGGTGAAAATTGAACCTGCTGACCTACATAGGATCTAACTGCTAAATATAGACTACCTGTAATTTGTTTAGGATAGCTTAGCTGAAATGGATTGCCACTTATAACTGGCATATTGTTCACATGATACATTACATCTTTCTAGCAATTTGTCTGTCCTTGATCATACCCCCAAATAGCAGATCACAAAAGCAGTTAAATTGCTTCCTCTGTGAAGAGTCAGGGCAAGGTGAAGCATCATAGTTTCATAGGTTCATAGTTTCATAGGTTGGTACAAGGCTATCGGCCCTAGGGCCTATACAAGCCTAGCCATAACAATTATCTGGCTATTTCTTCCCACACTATTTACTTTCCTGAACCCCTGACTAGCAGGGCTACTGTCGTGATCCCCGGGGTGAATTTCCTTTCTCCCATCCAATCATCAAGGTTCCTTTTGATTAGGGCCAAAGAGACACTCTGCTTGACATGTATGGGCAGTCTATTCCAAAGTCTGGGGAGTCTCTGGGTCAGGAACCTATCCCTCCAGCATGTTTTGTTTATTGTGATGACAAGGTTTAGATCCCTGGAGCATGTGGCTCTGAGGGATTGGAATTTCTTTAAGTGTAGCATGTCCAACAGCTCTGGGTTTGACATGGCCTTGTATGTTAAGCAGAGATCACCTCGGAGTGATTTAGATTTTTTTGTCAGTCCTACCTTCAGTCTCAAGCCATGCTAAACATATAATGATATAAATGCATTTCAGGAAATAGATTTTCTTTTGGTATGAGTCCACATTGCTCCCAGTCTTCACCATATGCTGAAGCCCCTACCAGAACCCTGTCCTTCCCTCAAGATAGATTAGCCTAAAAACTGCCTCTCCTTTCATCTCTCTTAATTGACTCCTCAGGAATTAGGTCTTCCAGTTAAACACAGGTCACCTGGGTCAGAGACAGGGTTACACTACTTTGTGCCATAGAGCCAATCTTAAAAAATGTATCTTTTTCACTTGGTTGTTGACCATTTCATTGATACAGAAATAAAAACTTCCTCCATTGGAGTTTTTTTTATATAATAAAGAATGAAGGTGACCTTCCCCTTGCATGGCTGATGTGTGAGAGGTGAACCTCTTCCTGTAAAAGGTATCAGCAAAGTTCTGATTGGTCATTTAGTCCCAACCACAAGGACTTTGATGAACCACTCCATGATTCCATGACAGAGAGGTATAATCCTCTTAAAATACTCATTACTCCTACACCAGCATTTAAGTGCTTACATACTGTTACTCCTAAATCAATGTGTCAGTGCCTACACAGTTCTACTCCTACACCAGTGTTTACTTACTTACACACTCATTACTCCTATAACAGTGTTCAAGTGCTTACACACTCTCACTCCTATACCAGTCTTTAAGTACTTACATACTAATTTCTCCTACACCAGTGTTTAAGCACTTACACACTCTTACTCTTATACCACTGTTTAAGTGCTTATATACTCCTACTCATATACCAGTGTTTAAGTACTTACAGACTCATTACTCCTACACCAGTGTGTAGGTGTTTACACACTCTTACTCCTGTACCAGTGTTTAATTAGTTATACACTCATTACTCCTACACCAGTGTTTAAGTGCTTACACACTGTTACTCCTACAACAGTGTTTAAGTGCTTACAGTCTGTTACACCAGTGTGTAAGCACTTAGACACTCTTACAGCTACACCACTGTGTAAGCACTTACACACTGTTAGTCTTATACCGTGTTTAAGTGCTTACATACTCTTACACCAGTGTGTAAGCATTTACACACTGTTATTCCTGTACCAGTGTTTAAGTACTTACACACTCTTACTTTTACACCAGTGTTTAGGTGTTTGCACAACCATTACTTCTACACCAGTGTGTACATGCTTACACACTCTTACTCCTATACCAGTGTCCAAGTGCTTGCATATTCTTACTCCTACACCAGCGTTTAAGTGTTTACACATTCTTACTCCTACAACAGAGTCTTAAATGCTTATACACAGTTCATCAAGGTGGCTATTGACTCCTTGCAGAAAATTTATGTCAAATAGCACACAATCTTAAAACTTTTAAGTGATGAAATATATTTAAGATAATGTCATAACTATTATTCAGAACTGGTTCTTTGCCTAATACTTACTGCTTGCTAGAATAGGTCCTGGTTCCCCTGTGACCCTGATTATAAAAAAAAAAAAAAAAAAATTGAATTCAAGAATAAGGACATACTCATTTCAAGGAATGTCACATATGGTCATAAGAGAATATTAGGCTAACGACCCTAAAGGGACTTTTTAAATCTAACCATGCTTCCCAAAAATATAAGAAAGTTATTTGTCCCTTAAGTTATGTGGGGGGGGGGGGGTTAATAAACTTGGGCATGAGTAGTCAAGCATTTACCAGCTTCCCCTGTTTAACAGAGAAATAGGTCCAGACCAGTGGTAAATTTGTTATTCCCAATTCACTGATCCAAGTGCTTTCTTGAATAAGTGCAAGGAAGAACTTTACTTCACATGGATGTTCCTCAAATGGGCAGCCTCTGACCCACATACCAGTCCCTCCAGCATGTACAATTTATGTTGCAAGCTAGGCTTAGGTCCCTGAGTTTCTTGTGTTTGTTTTGTAGATGTGGAACAGGTCCATTAAGTCTGGATCAGAAGATACTTTGTAAGCCAAGCATGGGTCACCTCTCAGCAGCAAGTAGGAGACTGAGTATAAGGACAATGCTGTGAGGTGGTCAGCATAGGGCTTGTTTTGTATACCATGTATTCTTTTTGTGAGGAACCTCTGTGGTCACTCCACTTGTTGCATATGCCAATCAGGTACATGCCAAAGGAGACAAAGCCAAACTGATTTGGATTCTGTGTCGGAAGGCTTCTTGTGTCATTATTTATCATGTCCATGACAATTCTTTCCATGGCCTTGCATATGAACCTAGTCAGACTTAGCAGTTAGCAGTTTCCTGGGTCCATGGATAGCCCACCCCTGTGTACTTGGGTAACAGTCACAGCCCTCCATTCACTTGGCATGAAGCTTGTTTGCAGACTATAATTGAACACTGTTTCTAGAGGCTCCAAAAAGTCATGTTTCATTCTGTTAAGTAGGCATCCTGGAAAATTATCGGGTCCCATTGATGCAGTGTTTCTTGCCTCGGAGAGTGCACTGAGGCCCTGTTCTCTGGCAATAGTTGGAGGAACTATGTTTGGGATATTTCTAGAGAAGTGCCTGGGGGAGAAAGTGGGGTAAAACTGAAGATGGATTTATCAGCCAGCAGGCTGGCTCTGCCCTCAGACTCAGTATAGGTGGCTTCATTTACATCTTGTTCTGTACATTGTTGGGTATTACAATTGAGATTTTTGACATAGGTAAAGAATGCCTTGCGGTTGTCCTTAGCCTGGAAAGCTATTTTTACCTCAGATTTGGCTTTGGTTGACTTTATTAGTCCCCTGGGCGGCTTATTTAGTTTCATAAGGGATTTCCTAGCTTGCTGGGCATTGCATTCATTATTTTGGCAGGGATTCATTTTGTTATATAATCTATTGATGTGATTCCATCAGGGTTGTTTGTTTTTTCAAGTTTGTAGTGAACTTATTTTGGGTAGTTACTGCAGTCTCTACACGACTGTATAAATGATTGTAGAAGGTTCTTGTGAATGACTCAATGTAGGCGGTAGTGTTCCCTGGGTTTGGGGGAGCCAGCTATTTTTGCCCCTTGTCACTTAGAAGTAGGAAGTTTGTCTTGGAACAATTTTTAAAAGTTCCAGGGTTTCCTGGTGTCCTAGGTTTTATTTTTGTATTTCAAAGGATACAATTTTAGGGTCTGGCCTGACAAGTAAGTACAATACACTCAGGAGGATGCAAAGATCCTGCATGTCAGTGAGGAGGTGAGAACTAGGTCTAGGATGTTGTCCATGAATATGGTGTTAGGCTGAATGGCTAGTGTCTCTAATAAGTTTAAGTATGTGTTATTGGTTTCCTGGGTCATAGATGAGGACATATAGCATGCAATGATATGATATGCTACTTTGCTGATGATAATTAGGATGTGAAGCTCAAACATGTCATACTGTTTGACTAGCCTCGAGGTGTGATTGTATTTTAAATAAATTGAGACACCTCCACCTTTTTGTCCATTCCTGTGTTGTAACAGTTCTAAGTGTGTGGAAGGCATTATATCCCGGCACTGTCAGGGTGTCCTCTGTAGTTTTAAGCCATGTCTCAGTAACTGCACAAATGTTTATATCCTCCAGGGTGAGGACAGCTTACAGATAGTAGGGTTTCTTGTTTAGGCTTTTGGCATTGTGTAGTAACATCTTTAAATTTTCTTGGGTTGGTTGTGCTATGTTTGAAGGTTTATCAGTTTGGTAAAGCCTAAAAAAGACACTATGGGGTGGATAAGGTTTTAGCCAATATTCAAAAGCCTAGATGGGACAGGTGCAGACCATCCTTGGCAAAGAAGTGTGATCTGTCAATCATATCCTCAAAGGCTGACAAATATTGTACTCCCTTTGAACGACACCAAAACCTTAGCCAATTATTAACGTCATTTATCTCCTGTTCATATTGTAGCATCATCCCTGGAGAAGGTAGAACACTGCTCAATGCTAGGATCATACCCAGCTTGGGACACATTGGCTGAGAGGTCCTTCATGTCTCTCTTCATAGACACCAGGTTGGTACGGTTCATATAATTTATTCCCACATGGACTATGACTAGTACTTGTGGTTCAATTACCTAAGGGCATGTGTGATCTGATGGATCTTAACCCCTGAGAACCAACTGACCGTAACCTTCTCCTTGCTCAGCTTGGTGAGTTAGACATCAGTGTGTCTCACATTGGAGTCTACTATGACCAAAATGTTGAATTGTATGGTGGCCTGCCTTATGGCCTTAGCCTCAGAGATACTGTGAGTTAAGGCTGAATGTGCCATGGTGAATGTTGTTTTAGTAGTGTGTGTCTGAGGTTGCTGAGAGTATTTATTGTAATTATTGTGCCTGAGAGGACTTTGAGGTTTTGGATTGGGTAGATTGCTTTTAAATGCCTCAGCATATGTAGGTCTATGTGTTTGTTCTGCACTGTGTGTGTGTGGCAGGTATTGTGTAGTGTTGTGAGTTTCTAATAATCTGTTGGATATTTGTGGTGGCTGTGTATGAGAGCTTTGCCACTAGAGGCAGGATATAAGTACGTCTATCACATATTATACCAGATTGTTTAAAAATTAGGTGGCTGTTGGAAAACATGAGACAATTACTGCATTGTCTTAAGACTCACATTTATACCAGGCTGGGAAAAGAGATAGCAGGAAAGTGCTTACCCATGATTTCAGCTACAAATATAGTAGGTTTCAAGGGGTGTGGCATCAAAGGATTTATTATCCTCTTTGTGTGACTACTAAAACAGAGAACATATTTGATAGGGTACTAGTTGGTTAAAAATACAAACTTAGTTTAATTTTGTGGAGTGGTACCCCTATTCACACAAACCTGGTACTCATCAACCAACTAAATGCTGATGAAATCTTAGGGGTATTTTTATAGGGAATTTGCATTTCTAAGAATCTGTATGTATACAGGGCACTGCTAACCACCACTGTACAATGTATAGGTTCATAGGTTTATAGGTGTTTACTAGGCTAGTGACCACAAGGGCCTTTTTAAGCCTAGCCATGTATCCCAAATCTCTGACAAGTTCTGAACTGCGTGATAAGTGTAAGCTAGGGCCTGGGAGATGAACCATTTACAGGTTACCTGTTTGCATTTGAGACATAGGTGCCAAACCAGGGATGAATTTCCGGTTTCCCATCCAATTGTCCAAGTTGAACTTGAATTGGGTTTGGGAGGAACTCTGCTTCACATGGATAGGGAGCCTGTTCCATAGATGGGGTAGTCTCTGGGATGCATACCTATCTCTCCAGCAGGTCCTATTTATATCACAGGCAAGGTTTAATCTTTAGAATGGGTAATTCTGGTACTTTTTGTTTTGTGGATATGCAGGAGGCACATCAGAGTGGGGTCTGACAATGCCCTGTATGCCAGGCATAGATTTCCCCTCAAAAGCCTTTAGGAGACAGAATACAAGAATAGGGCCTTGAGCAGTCTGCATAGGACATATTACGTGTGCCCAGTATACTTTTAGTGAAGAATCTCTGTGGATGTTCCAGTTGTTGGATATGCCTGGTTAGGTACATACCAAAGGGGACATTGTACTGAATGATAGGTTTGATGAATGCTGAATACAGTGGAACAATGACTTCCTTGGACTTGGCTTCCATACCTTTGTTTATAAGTTGCGCAACATAAAATGATTTCCTCACCACTGTAGACACGTGATGATCAAAGGCTAGATTACTATCTATGTGTGTCCCTAAGTCCCTGACAACTGGGTCAACTCTAAGGGGTGTGTTGTCAATATGATAGTTACCAGGGATGGATGACTTCCCAAAGGATACTATTATGCATTTCTTGGCATTTAATTTTAGTCCATGGCTCTGACACCAGTTGTTTGTCTATGTCAGCACCTCCTGCAGAAAATTTGTGTCAGTGTGAGATTCAATGACAACTCCTAATTTGCAATAATCTGCAAATTTAGTCAGCCAGAGACCACTGAATAGCTTTGCTCAAACACTATAACTTTATGCAGGCAGAGAAACTCAACAAACAAGCTAGCCCTCTGATCAATGGCAAATACACAAACTTTGAGGGCAAAAACAGTGATTCCCAGCTTAGAAGCCCTAGCTACCCTCTCTTTACAGTAATGTAAAAACAATTTAAATTAACTTTATACCTAAGAGCAAAAATGTTTACATTCATTTTAGCAATGTTACACTTGTATTCCACTCCGTTTTAAAAAATCATACTGACACCTGTCAGGATAATATTTTCTAATTTATTTGTTTGTTTTGTTTATATAGGATGATGCAATTTTCAGTAGAGGCCTAGGGATAAGAGCTGCACATAAAAGCATTACATTATACATAAAGTAATAATATATTTCATTAACAAATATAGTGAGAAAGGTATTGGAAGTTACTGAATTCATTGCAATAAGCAACAAGTAGTTAAGTATTTCAATCAAAAAATTAAATAAAACAGGCCTTTTGGCAGTTTCAGCTTAATCTAAATCACATATATTGTCCATTCCCAAGTATGTAAGTGTCACTATTAAATATCATGATATGACGGAGGACACAATCCCGCGGTGGTGGTGCTGCAGTAGCATTGTCGCCTCACAGTAAGACGCTGTCCGGTTCGATTCTCAGCTAGAGCATCTTCTGCGTGGAGACATGCATGAATGGGCGTACCTTCGTTGAAGGTTGTGCATCAGGCCTGGCAAGCCAGTACGTAAAAATCAACTGCCAATCATTAGCAGACCGGAGTTCCGCTGTGGCGACCCCTAACCGGGAAAAGCCGAAAGACACAAACAAACTGAGGACACAATATGAGTCAGCATATTAAGTATTATAAGAAGAGAAAATACTTTGTATATACATACAGTAAAGTTTCTAGTGGCATACTGTGATGTATATACACTTGCAAGCTTCAAGAGAGATCAGTATGCAGATATTAAATCATGTAGTTTTGAATGGAATGACTCTTTACAAGTTGCTTGTGGATAAAATGAGTATAAAGTGTTTTTAGGCAGTCACTTGTAAAGAGGCACTGATGTACCCAGACTAAATGAAAAGTATGTTTACTGAGTGCTTGAAAGCTGTGACATTTGCAGTGTCAGTGGTAGAGTTCTAGGTTATATGCAAAAATATACAAAAATTTCAAACATTCCATCCTTATGGCACATAGCTATGCAAACCAAACTTTTTGTCAGCCGTATTGCTGAAATTATCAATACCGAAATGTATAATTCTGACCTTAACTTAGATTTCAGATTGAACCTTTACAAGCAGTCTTCAGTTCAGAGGCATCATACCCACCTGGCATGTCAGGCATTTTTTCTTACAAACTACATCTGATTGTTTCCTTTACAAAAACAAAAAGTCTTCAAAGCAAAGAAAACCTTAAGAGATTCTGCTGTGTAGCAAACTGCATAAAGTGAAATGGGAGAAGGGGGGCAGCCATGTCAATAGTGTAATTAATGAGACTAAGATATCCAGACTGTTTTCATGTATTAGAGAAAACATTTGCCTAGTGCTCTCTGTTGCTTGAACTTTATGCCTCTGTGCAAACAGCTTGCTCATTTTGGCTGCTTTGTATTAATTAGTATAATCGAAACAAACGTATATAATATTTTATTTTTTATTTTTTTTACTCAAATGATTTTTATTTTGATGAAATAACACAAGAATTTAATTCATTCATAACATTCAATAACTATTTACAGTATTTATATTCAGTCTGACAAAAAGGATTCAGATTAAAACATTTGTAGTTAAATAATAAGTTAATACATAAACTATGATAGTTAGGAAGAGTTTGGTTCCATCTGTAGGCTATCAATCAAATTCAAAACTTTCCTCCACGGACTATTAACCAATGGCTTAGGAACAGTTCTTAACTCTTTAGTTCTTTTCTCGTGTGCATTTCTTCAGCAATGATAGGAATTCCTCCATTGTGGGTGCTACATTAGAGTTCCTCTTGTTATACATTTTCTGGCTATTGCTAACATTGTCCACAACAAATACAGGTCATCTTTCTTCATATTATTACTATTAATAACATTCCATAAAATTAAAGACTTTGTCACAACAAATATATCAGTATAGATAGCTTGAAGAAATTTATTAATCTCATTCCAATATGGTTTAATATTAGTACAGGCAAAAAAAATATGAGACCAGTCAACATTAGTGGACAGATGACATCTCCAACATAACTTGCTGTTTGAAGGGTTCATTTTTGAGAGTTTCTCAGGTGTCAAAAAGGATCTGTGTAGAAATTTCCAATGAAAAATCCTCCAGAATTGTGAGTAAGAAGTTAGTTTAACTGAAAATTAAAATGTTTGTTTTATCTTCCATTGATAATGATACTTGAAACCCTTTAGTTAGGTATTGCCAGTAAGAATCTTTAGGAGCTGTCTTATAGACAATTAAGTGTTATATAGATATGATAATTCATTCTTAACATTGATATTATTATATAGAATTCCAAAAATCCAGTTTATAATTTTTGGTACGGTTTTGAAGGATGAGTTATCTATTATTCTACATAGATTCTTAGTGTATGCTGTGACAGTCTGAAGAACCAACCAGTCATTAGGGGATAGGCCATAGGTTGACAATATACTTTGTGTGTTCAAAGCTTGTTGGTTTTCAATACATTGCAACCAACAAAATATATTATTGTTTTCCCATAAACCAAAAATCTCTCTATGTGTTTTATCAGGGAAATCCCTTGTAATAGTAAACGGTATTAAAAATCTATGCCACAGTTTTATATCTAGATTTGTGTTAATGAATTTTCTAAACACATCAAAAATATTGTTTATTAGTGTTAGTTTAGTTAATTTTGTTGTACTATACTGTAAATTTAAACTTAAATAGTGCCATATCTTGCTATCTTTGTCAGTTACCAAACCATTTTTTGATAAATAATTTTCATTCATTAGTATAATGGAGTGTAACTGCGTTGGTCCAGCGGTAGCGTTGTTGCCTCACAGCAAGAGGTTGTCCTGTTCGATTCTCAGCTGGAGTGTGGGGAGTGCCTTCTGTGTGGAGTCTGCATGTCCTCCCTGTGGTTGGGTGGCGTTCAAAAGACATGCGTAAATGGGCATGCCTTCGTTGAAGGTTGGACATCGAGCTGGCTCCTCGGCGTTCGTGAAAATCTACTGCCAATCATTAGCAGACCGGAGTTCCTATGTGGCGACCCCTAACTGGGAAAGGCCGAAAGACAACAATAACAAGTATAATGGAGTGTAACTGTTTCCAATTGGAAGAGTATCTAGGATTTATCCAATTCATCACTATTTTAATTATAGATGCCTTTATATAAGTTTCAATCTCTGGGAAATTTAACCCCCCTTGTTCCCATTTTCTGATATGATGAGAATATACCACTCTATTTCTTTTGGCGTACTATAGGAATTTCATCAGAGTTGAAGTAATTTCTTTAAGGATTTTTTTGTCCTGGTAGAAGTATAATGACTTGTGCTATATATAATATTTTAGGTAACAAAAACATGTTTATCAACCTATCATCAAATGTTATAAACAAATTATTCCATTTGCTTATTAATGTCTTGATTAAGTCTATGGCTTTAGCATAGTTAAGCTGTAAGGTTTCCTCTATGTTCTTACCTAGGACTATTCCTAAATAGTCTAGAGTTGAAACTTGGTTTCCAATAATATGATTAACTGGAACCTGTATGTTCTTTTTTTATTTAATAATAAATATTTTGATTTAGATTTGTTGAAGAAGAGTCCTGAAATTTTTTGGAAATTTGTTATTACTATATCCACTTCACCTAACACTTCCTTAGAGTTAGGTAAGGTAAGTAAGACATCATCAGCAAACATCATTATTTTGGATATATATTGGTCATATATATTTATACCTCTTATCTTTGGGTTTTTACGTATTAAAATGGCAAATATTTCTATGGCCAGAGCAAATAGGATAGGGGACATGGGACATCCTTGTCCAGTACCTCTAGTAATTTGGATTGCTTTGGAAGTAAAAGGACCTAATTTGACATATGCTAGATTATTTTCATAGATTTTCTTTATCGTTGCTATAAAAAAGGGTGGAAAATTAAATAACTGTAAGACTTTAAGTAAATGACCCCAATTTACGGAGTCAAAGGCCTTTTGAATATCTAGACCTATTATCAATGCTTCATGGTTTCCTCTATTGAGGTAATCTATCAGTGTTAATACTCTTTTAATATTATCCTGTGTACACCTGTTATGTATGAAACCAGTTTGGTCTTCATTTATTATTTTAGATATGGGTATTTTCAATCTAGTGACTATAATTGACATAAATAGTTTATAATCATTATTCAACAAAGAAATTGGTCTATATGAGTTGCAATGATTAGGGTCCTTATTCTCTTTTAATATAGGGGAAATTAGAGACCATCTCCAAGAAGGAGGAATATTTGCAAATGTTTGAACTTCAAGAAAGGTTTTATGTAGGAGAGAGATTATAGAAGAAGGGAACAATCTATACAATTCGATAATTAAGCCACCTATTTGTACTATTTTATGACATAATTAGGAAGAAGAGTCAGAGGCTATCATTTGCAGAACATCTGGTGACACTGCTTCTAATTTAAGCACTTTATTTACTACAGGAATGCTTGTGACAGGAGCAGCCGTTGAGATATATAGGAAAACGCTGAGCCTTTCCTGTTCTACAGGTGAAAAAGAAAAGCAATTTAAACTATGCACCAGTAAAAAGGTTCCTTAGTATTTGAAATCATAGCTGGCCTTATTCATAGGTAAATTATGTGACCTTCTATGGTGCCAGTCATCTAGGAACACTTCCCAACCTTTATTTAATTATATATCTATCTATCTACCTATCTATCTTATTCATTTATTTATTTATTTGTTTATTTATTTATTTATTTTATAAGTAGAGAAACAAACAAAAAAGTAAAGAAATAAAGTGCAAAAAGATGCCCCTGGAAAAACGGTTCCTACAGGGTGGTGCACTACACCTCGCCAGTCAATTCACAAAGTTTTTTATTCCTTGCTGTGTGATGGCAAAGCCGTAGAAACCCCACATACATTAAACAATAAAGAGAAGTCGGTAGTTACTGTGGACAATAGCAGTAGCAGCAGCGAGAGTATAAGTTTTTGTTTTTTTTTTAATTTTTTAACATTTTTTTTAATCATGGCAAGCAGCCAGATAGGTACATTTGTAGGACAAACCATCAGGTTCTCCATTTACCATTGCAAATTTGTCTCCTGTCAATGGTCCTCTAATTTCACAGAATATCCCTTTTTCTCTCAACTGTCACTGACTTTGCAGCATATTCCTGGTATTATTTCATAGTTTTGTCTTATCCATCATAAAATTATTGATTTTTCTTGTTGATGATTACAGTGAGTCAATAATGCCAGACATTAGAATTTTGTGCTTCTTATTGTTCAAAAAATTAATGTTGATATCAAACCTATTGATCTATTAACTTTTAAGTGGATTACAATAATACTTAAAATTGTCTCTGATTTGGGTCCTTTCTTCCTCCCTGTGATGATGTCAGGTATTGCCAACTATGCCAGGATAAGTTAGGCAGTAGATGTGTATCATATGCCAGCATAGCTAGCTAGAGTTTTGTATGGAATTATATGTCATTTGTATATCAAACTGATTTGTACAGTTGATTGAGTTGAAAATGTATTTGTAATATTGTGTTAAAAATATATACCAAAAGTGGGTCCTGCTGGACAGAAAATAAATACACCTGTATGTCAGACTGCATTGTAATTGTTGAAATTAATATATTGTAACAGATGATACTGGAGGATAAGAGGTTAATCTCAGTCCAGCTAACTTTGAAAAATGGTCTGAAACTAAATTACCTGGTTTACGCCATAAAGAGTGTATCTTACAGGTCTGATTTCAGCTAGGGACAAAGTGTCTGTGAAAACCAGGATCAGGAATCCTACTTTATTATCCTTAGGGTTGAGCTAATTGCTATCCTGGAAGAGTGGAAGTTTTTGAAATGGTTTTATAGCTTCCAGATGTTGTAACACATCTTAGTAAAGCTCTATGCATGTAAATTATGACACATATGTGCTAGATTCCAGTTCAGTTTCTAGTAAAGGGGGCAGTGTGGGAAGCAGAATTCAAATGACCAGATGGATATGATGTCATTCTGTAATCCAGCACTGAAATTATATTTATTACTAAATGAGACAGAAGTCTCACAGCAGTCTGTTTTTGAAACATGACAAAGAAAGACCATTCACCTACTTCATTTTGCCTTGCTTTAGTAAGTAACCAGGGGATAGTAATTATTTAGATCAGTCAGGAAAATATAGTGAGATTAGTCTCATACTGTTTTTCTGTATTTGTGTGAATCTCTCCATCTATGTTATTTTAGTATTTACTATTAAATATGTTTAAACTTTTCATTGTGGCTGGTATTTTAGAGAATACTTTTACCTTTGAGAGTACTTATATTTATTTGGTGACACTGTGGCCACTCCTGAAAGCATTGCATTTGATCAAAATACTACCATTTGCAGAAGTGTTAATTTTACTAAGTATAACTGGATACCCTTGTAACACCCTTAGAGTACTTGGCCATGAGGTGTTCTTGTGGCAGTATCTACCTTATAGTATGGGCAGAGGGGACATAGCTGGTAAATCTGTGCCAGCCTTTCACATGTGTGTGTGCCTGTGAAAATCAAATCTCAAACAGTGTGTGTGCCAGCTACTTTGAAGAGGGACACAGAGCACTGGTTTCACAGAGGAGATGGAGGACTTGGCTTGGAACACTTGGCTGAGGACTTAATTCTACAGCTATGGTCAGTGTGGAGTCTTATTTGGGGCTTGGTGAGAGAGAGGGAAACCCAGCCCAAGGACAGGAGTGTGTTCCCTGTGTGCTCTTAAGGGAAATTGTGTTTGATGCAGAGAGCTGCATCTGAAATACTGTGTGTATCTATTTTTGTTCCAAGTGAATGTCCCTTTGTGATATCAGTTGTGAGGATTGAGGCTCCTTTATTACTGGCCCAGTGCAGGGACATCACATATTAGTGACCAGTGGTGTGGATATTAATTTTACTTCTGTAGCCTGTAGGTAATTGTCACTGAAGGTGTGTACTCTCAGCAGCCACAAAGTAAACATACAGAGTTTCATTTTGACAACAATTTTATTTATTTGTGTTAGTTTAGTTTAGTCAGGGAAAGCAGGCAAATATGTCAGCAGATAATTATGCCAAGCTAACAAAGAACCAGCTGGCCAAAGTGTGTGAAGCCAAAGTACTTGTGCATGCCAACCCTACTAAAGTGGAAATTATTTCAGCCTTAGTCACAGCTGTAGCCCAGACCAGCAACCAGGAGGACAGCCAGTCTGGTGATAGGATTTGCATCCATTAAAAATACGACAGTTCACCTTTTCCTCAAAGGAATTAAAACCCATCTGGAGTTAAAGAGACTTGAACTGGAGGCCAAACATTTGTAATTAGAATCAGCAGAGAGACTGCAGCAGGCAAAACAGATGGAATTAGAATCGGCAGAGAGACTGTGGTGTTTGGAGGCTGAAGAAAATGAGAAGCAGCATCCACATCAGAGGGAGATGCTGACTCTTCATCACAGAACTAGAGATAATGGAGAAGGGAATAACCAAACCCCGGAAGCAATGAAGGTCAGTAAATTTCTTCCAGAATTTACAGAGGGTGATAATTTTGATAGTTTTATTCATATATTTGAAAGAATATGTAAACAGTATAATGTTGACCAATGGCTCTGGGTATGGTTCCTGACCTCTTTACTCCAAGGTAAAGCTGTAACTGCTGTTTCTACATTGTCTGATACTGGTTGTTTAAACTATGATAAAGTTAAACAATGTTTATTGGAATATTTTAAGTTAAAACCTGAAGCTTACAGAAAAAAAAATTCTTGAGCATAAAGGCAAGGCAGATGAAAGTGTATGTGATTATATTGCTGAGTTAAGCACTTATTTTCATAGGTGGGTGAGTGAGTATCAGATCACCACTTTTGAAAGGCTGGCAGACCTTTTGGTGAGGGAACAAGCCCTTAGCAATATGACATGAGAATCTGGTTGGCAGACCAGGAGAGTAACTCTGCAGATGAGCTAGGGAAAAAAGGGGATCTCTACTTAACAAGCTACCACCAGGCTAGTTGCCCAACACAATAAGTCTGAAATTCTCCAGGTGCAACTAACACTAGGTAAGACTGCAATCCAAATTGTAGCTTGCTACAGATCCCCCAACATACCCCAAGATTCTCACTACACTTTTCTAAACATACTGGAAAATATTAAGATAGAATCAAACACCCTAATACTGGGTGATTTTAACTACCCTGCCATTAACTGGGAAAATTCATAAATTCCAATGCCCTGTATCAAATAATCCATAGTCCCACCAGAGGCTCCAATATCCTAAACCTGGTCATTACCAACATGGGAAATCGATGCTCCACACCTATGGTCACCCCCTCATTAGTCAGGTCTGACCATAAGCTAATCGCCCTTAACATCCACATCCCACCCCCACCCCCCAGTAAGGAAACTTCCATAAAAAACTTCTCCAAAGCCAACTTCATGCTACTCAAGTCAGAAGTGACAGTCTTCATGACACCCATGCAGATGGCAACTGAAAGCTCAACTGCTGAATCCTACACTAAGGCACTGTACGAACACATCCACTCATGCATGAATCGTGCCATCTCAAATAGAACCAGGATGCTCTCATCCAAAAAAGGAAGACAATCTGGTGGTCCCCTGTCATAAACAAACTTTACAACAAAAGGAAGAAACTGTTGTAGAAAAGAGGAAAATCCCAGGATGCAAAAAACTCCCTTACCAGCCTCAGTAAGAAACTGAGATCCCTCATAAAATCCTCCAAAGCTAGTTACGAAAATAAAATTGCCAAAGATTCCAAAGACAACCACAAGGCATTCTATAACCATGTCAAGAATCTAAATGGCAATGCTCAGATCTGCTCTGAGCTAAAACAGAATGGCATTAAATATACTGATCCAAAGGATATTGCCAATATCCTGGCAGATCGATTCAGTGTCAACTTCACCCCCCTCTCACCCCCTAAATGGCCCATCTCAATACCGGAAGATTGCCAAATTCCAGTAATAATGGCCACACAGGTAAAAAACGCACTCTCCTAAGCTAAGAATACAGCATCCATGGGACCAGTTGACATCCCGGGCTATGTACTACATGAACTACAATATGAACTGGCACCTCACCTAAGTGTCATGTTTAATCATAGCCTCACTTCAGGTTTCATGCTCACTGAGTTGCACAGAGCTACAGTTATCCCACTCCACAAGGGGGGGATCCACCTTGGATCCCGGAAACTACCATCCCATCAGTCTGACGAGCCTTATCTGCAAGGCCATGGAGAGTATTATGATGGAACTTATAAACAAAGACATTGGCAACCTTCAAACACTGGACCCCACCCAGTTTGGGTTCATGAAGGGCCGATCTTGTCTCCTGAACCTGATTGACTTCTTCAAATCAGTCTCCAGAGCCATGGACAAGGGTAAGGTGGTCCACACAGCCTATCTAGACCTTTCCAAGGCCTTTGACACCGTCCCCCACTCCGGAATCATAGATAAACTTACTAAGCTGGGCATTAATCCCTACGTCACCCAATGGGTTGCTAACTGGCTTACTGATAGAACCCACACTGTAAAAGTAGCAGACTCCAAATCCAGCTCCAGACAAGTGACAAGTGGAGTACCTCAGGTTTCAGTCCTGGGACCGCTCTTGTTTGTTATCTACTTCTCTGAAGTACAGGCCAACACTAAGGGACTCTGGCTAACAAAGTTTGCAGATGACTGCAAACTGGGAGCCATTATTGAATCCCCAAATTATGTGGATACTCTACAAAAGGGCCTTACAGAAACAGATGCTTGGTGACAGAGCCATGGGCTCAAGCTGAATGCCAAGAAATGTATAGTTATCCCCTTTGGGAAAAAACATGTTCCCGTGAATTACCATATAGGTGGCAGTACACTAAACACCAAAGGTGTGATAAGAGACTTAGGGACACAGGTGGACAGTGGTCTCACCTTCGATAACCACATCGCCACAACAGTCAGGAAATCCTTCTATGTGGCACACCTCATCACTAAGGGCTTTTCATCCAGAAAAAAGGAGGTCATTGTCCCACTGTACTCATCCCTCATTAGGCCCATTATAGAAGACAATGCCCCGTTTTGTATGTACCTCTCAAGGCATCTGCAACAACTCGAAAGGCTGCAGAAATATCTCACTAAAAGAATCACAGGCCTAAAGCAGATGCCCTACACTGACCACCTTAAAAAACTCCAGCTATACTCTGTTGCATATTGTCTACTCAGAGGCGATCTCTGCTTAACATACAAGGTCATGTCAAACCCAGAGCTGTTGGATATGCTACACTTAAAGAAATCCCAATCCCTCAGAGCCACATGCTACAGAGATCTAAACCTTGTCATCACAATAAACAAAACATGCTGGGGGGATAGGATCCTGACCCAGAGACTCCCCAGACTCTGGAATAGATTGCCCATACATGTCAAGCAGAGTGCCTCTTTTGCTCTCTTCAAAAGGAACCTTGACGATTGGATGGGAGAAAGGAAATTCACCCCGGGGTTCATGTGTCAGTTGTCCTGCTAGACAGGGGTCCAGGGAAGTAAATAGTGTGGGAAGAAATAGCCAGGGAATTCTTATGGCTAGGCTTGTATAGGCAGTAGGGCTGATAGCCTATTACCAACCTATGAACCTATGAACCTATGAACAAGCAGGGCAACACTGCACAAGAAAGGAATAACCAGTACTGCACATGCATATAAGGGAACCCATGGTGGGCAGCCTAAACCACCCCAACAGAGTCCACCAGTAACAGGGGAGGCCACTAGTTCTTCTACACAGCCAGAATCAAGGGTTAGATGTTTTAAATGTAACCAGTGGGGCCATGTAGCATACAGATGTCCACAGAAGCAAGGTGGGGACAAAAGGTGGAAGAGCCAGCAAGTGAGAATAACAGTATGCCAGTGGTAAGTTTTCTGTAAATAACAGGGGTACCAGACTGCCACAGGAGTTTATATCCTGCCTTAGTGGATGGAAAACAGGCTACTGTGAAGAGAAACAGCCTCTGGCATAACCATTTTGAAGCTTGCAATGGTTAAAGAGGTGCAGTACTTGCTTGGGTAGTCTACTCCAGTCAGATCTTTAGGAGGGACCCCATTCCAAATGCCTTTGGCCAGGGTTCAACTTGACTGGGAGGGTGGAAAAGGAAGCAAGCAAGTAGGTGTGTTTGAGGATATCCCTGCAGATGTCCTGATAGGGAATGATTTTGATAGTGCAGTACCTTGTGCGCATGCAGTTACGCACAGCCAGGCTTGAAGACAGGCATGTGGGGCCCTGATAAAACCCACAACTGAAGCCAGGGCTGGCGAGGTGGTTACTTCAGGGAGGGAGCTACCCTGTAGCAGTGAGCCTGAAGGTGAGCCACAGCTGCTGGTAGGTACTGATGTTCCCTTAGACAGAGTGACTGCAGGGGCAGAGGTGAGTGGTAGCACCCAGGCTGTCAGTGAGGCACCACTGTCAGAGTAGAGTCACAAAGGTATAGTTGAGACAGGCTCAGCTCTCAGACCCTACACTAAGAGGCTTGAGGGAGGCAGCTAGGGAGGCACCTGATTCTCAAGGAAAATGAGAGTCTGTATACTGGAACAAAGGGTTACTGCATAGAGAGTAGACTTCTGAGGGAGGGCTAGAGGTTGAGGTAATACAGCAGTTGGTAGTGCCTAGAACCTTCCATCTCGCACTTCTAGCCATAATCCATGACATTCCTTTTGCAGGTCATATGTGCATAAAGCATGCCAAGAGACATATTATGCAGAAATTATTCATCTAGGATTGCAAGGGATGTAACAGGGTACTACAGGGCCTGTGAACAGTGTCAAAATGTAGGCAAGGCAGGAGACAAGGTCAAAGCTCCTTTGATGCCTTTGCCTGTGATTGAGGAGCTATTTCAGAGGGTAGCAATGGATATTGTGGGGCCTCTGAGTATTCCAAGTTCCACAGGGAAAAAGTATTTCCTGGTGGTAGTAGATTATGTTACTAGATACCCTGAGGCAGTCCATCAAGGCAGAGAAGGTGGCAAATACTTTGTTAGAGATTTTCAGCAGGGTAGATTTCCCAAGAGAAATACTGACAGAGATGCCAATTTCATGTCAGACCTGCTGGCTTATCTGTGGGAGGGCTGTGGGGTGAAGCACCTAAAGACTACCCCCAGACTAATGTTCTAGTGGCGAGGGTTAAACTCTACATTAAAGACCATGCTACAGGAATTTGCAGACCAGTTTAAGAGGGAGTGGGGCAAATATTTGCCCCATCTGCTGTTTGCATACAGATAGGTATCCCAGGAATCCACAGGTTTTTCACCCTTTGAGTTGATGTATGGGCATAGGGTGAGGGGGGAGCTTTAGATTTGATTCATGATGAGTGGGAGGGTGAATGTGAATCCCACAAGGAATCTGTTGTGGCATGTCCTAAATCTCAGGACAAGGCTTAGGGAGCTCATGGTCTTGACCCAGGAGAACCTGGCAGGAGCTCAATATTAGAAATAGGTTTGGTATGACCAGAATGCTTGAGCCCAAGAGTATGCTGTGGGAGAGGAGGTTATGGTGCTCATTCCTGTCAGACACAGTAAGCTGCAGGCAGCTTGGGAGGGGCCCTTCAAAGTGGTAAGGAAGATCAGTGATGCTAATTACATGGTAGAACTGCTAGGCAAGAGGCAAGGCCACAAACTGTACCATGTTAACATGATGAAGCCTTACCATGATAGGGAGGCCCTTGTGCTGAGTATTTACAGTGGATGGCAGGAGGAGTCTAATGGGGATCTGGTGACTGATCTCCTCATTGAGGCTCGGAGTGACACCTCAGTGGAAGGGGAAGCAGTGTCACTGAGGCTATCCCCTACCCATGTTTGAGAAATCCTAGCAGAGTTTGGAGACATGTTCATGTAGAAAGCTAGTACCAGATGTGGGGACAGCAATGCCAATACAGATCGGATCTCAAGGCAGGGCATGGGTTAATGTGCTCAAAGACAGGCTCACGTCCCTCAAGCTAATTTCTTCAGGGTCACTTGAGAAACTAGCTTGAGTCTTCAAAGGGGGGGGTGAGATATGATGCTGTGAGGTATTGCTAGCAAAGCCAGGAGAAGTAAGGCAGCGGATGTGTAACTTATGCCAGCATAGCTAGCTGGAGTTTTGTAAAGAATTATATATTTGAATATCAAACTGATTTGCACAGGTGCTTGTGCTGAAAATGTTTTCATAAAGTTGCTTGTGTTAAAAAAATGCACCAACAGTGGGTTCTGCTGGACAGAAAAAATACACCTGTATGTCAGATTGTGTTGTAACTGTTGAAATGAATATATTGTAACAGAGGATACTGGAGGAGAAGAGGTTAATCTCAGTCCAGCTAACTTTGAAAAACAGTCTGAAATTAAATTACTTGGTTTAGGCCATAAAGATTGTATCTTGCAGTTCTTATTGCAGCCAGAGACAAAAATGTCTGTGAAAACCAGGACTATGAATCCTACTATATTGTCCTTCGGGGTGAACTAATTGCTACCCTGGAAGAGTGGAAGTTTTTGAAATGGTTTCATAGCTTCCAGATGCTGTAACACATTTTAACAAAGCTCTATGTATGTGAATTATGACACATATGTGCTAGATTCTGGTTCAGTTTCTAGTAAAAGGGGTAGTGTGAGAATCAGAAGTCAGATGACCGAATGTATGTGATGTAATTCTGTGATCCAGCACTGAAATTATGTTTTAATACTAGATGGAACAGAACTCTTACAGCAGTTTGTTTTTCAAACCTGACAAAGAAGGACTACTCACCTACTTCATCTTGTCTTGTTTTAGTAAGTACCACAGAAAAGAAATTCTTTGATCAGTCAGAAAAATATAGTGTGATTAGTTAAGTACTGTTTTTTCTGCATCTGTGTGAATCTATCCATTTGTGTTATTTTTAATATTTGCTATGATTGAAACTCTGATGTTTACTGTAAATAAATATTTAGTATGTTCATGTTATTTTGTTATTTATTACTAAATATATTTAAACTTTTCATTGTGGCTGGTCTTTTAGAGAATATTTTAACCTTTGAGAGTACTTATATTTATTTGGTAACACTGTGGCCATTCCTGAAAGCCTTACATTTGGTCAAAATACTACCATTTGTAGAAGTGTTAATTTTATAGAAGTGTTCATTTTATTAAGTATAATTGGATACCCTGGTAAGAGCTTTAGAGTAGCTGATCTTGGAGTGTTCTGGTGGCAGTATCTACCTTATAGTCTGAACAGAGGGGACATAGCTGGTAAATTTGTGCCAGCTTTTCCCAGGGGTGTGTGTGTGTGTGTGTGTGTGTGTGTGTGTGTGTGTGGGTGTGTGTGTGCATGTGTGTGTGTGTGAAAATCAAATCACAAAAAGTGTATGTGACAGCTACTTGAAGCAGGGACAAGAAGCATAGGGTTCACAGAGAGGATGGTGGAGGACCTGGTTTGGAACACTCGGCTGAGTACTCAACTCTACAGCTGTGGTTAGTGTGGAGTCTTATTTGGGGTCTGGTGAGACCGAGGGAAACCCAGCCCCAGGACTGGAGTGTGTTCCCTGTGTGCTCTTAAGGGAAATTGTGCTTAGTGCAGACAGATGCATCTGGAAATACTGTATGTGTATCTATTTATTTCCAAGTGAATATCCCTCATCAGTGTCAGTAATGATGATTGAGGCCCCTTGATTACTGGCACAGAGCAGAAACGTCACACTCCCACCCCATTATTTTTGTCTTTGTCTATGTTTCTTAAGCAAGTCAGATCAGAGGTATAAATGACCCTGAGTTTGTTTCTGTTTTCATTTGCTTATTATAAAATATGTGATTTTCTGGTCAGCCATAGCAGATCGCCATCACTAATGATAAATATTTAAGCTTCTGACTTTATAGCCTTCAAAAACAAATGTTGTGCAAACCTATCCACAACAAAAGGAATACCCAAGAGTCAAAACTGGTGCTACAACAAACAGTATAACCAAAACCACATATGGAGAACCCATCAGCATGGCTAAAACAAAATCAGGAAATTTATTAAACAAATTAAGCACTTTCATATCACAGACAATACTTCATCAGACCATAAAACCATACAATATAAAACCCCTTTATATACTCTAAAAGAATCAATTAATGAAATAATTATACAATCAACACCTTAAAATACAAACTACCCAATACGAACAGCTCAAAAGCTAAACATATCAATGACATAGCCCTTTTAGCCTTCAGAACCAGCTTTAAAGGGGCCACACCATCTAGACCATAGTCTTTATTGGCTTGTAACATTATAATCCACTTGTTCGGTTCTATTAACAGTATCTCCTATTTGTTGGTCTTCAAACAGTACCTGTAAAACAGAAAATTTAAATACATGCTCACCACCATTCACGCTGATATGTTTGGCTAACCCATTCATGTGATCCCTCCTGCTAATACTATACTGATGTTGCACAATCCGTACTTTCATCATATAATTGTTTTCTCAACATAAAGCAAGGGCAAGCCACACACCTAGCTAAATAAACTAAATTCCTAGTTGAGCAATTAGCATTTACCTTAAAATGAAAATTTCTGTTAGTTACAGGGTGAACAAAGCAAGTACTAGTATTAATAAAATCAAAAGCTCTACACTTCCCACATGGTTTAATGGCACTATAACTCACTTCAATCCTATTCTGCCTAGTCATAGAATAGTTTAGATGCAAATCTGTAATTCTAGCAACTCTCTTAAAATGTTAATCTGTCCTCATTATGGGCCTTTCTTTCCCCAATATTTTTGGCTTTGTCTGTGGCTCATTTACTAAAAGGAGGGAAAGTGATTTTTTTGGATATCTGGGAAGTACGCAAACAGATTAGCTATAATTGCTGGAGCTCCCTGTGGTCTTATGTGTGTCTATATATGTGGGGTTGCGGTGTACTTAAGAGTAAGAAGCTGGCCATAATTTATTTCATTTTCCATCAGAAGCATCGGCATTGTACACAATAAGTGTCAGCCTTGAGGGTCTGGCAGGAGCAGGATGTGTCTGAAAGTAAATGATCATTAATGCAGTGGCATAGTGAGTAGCATTGCCATTTCACAGTGCATAAATTGATTGAGTTCTCAGCTGTGAGTTGTTATGTTTGGTGTCTGCATGCCTCCTCTCCCCCAAATCAGTTTGGGATTATTCATGAGCTCTGGTTTTCTCCAAATGCCCCAATGACAAGCCATAAGTGAATTGGCACTGCTCCAATTTGCCTGTGTATATGTGTGTGTGTGTGTGTGTGTGTGTGTGTGTGTGTGTGTGTGTGTGTGTGTGTGTGTGTGTGTGTGTGTGTGTGTGTCCTGTAATAGATCTGACTTGTCAGGGGCAGTGTCAGTATGTGTGTGTGTGTGTGTGTGTGTGTGTGTGTGTGTGTGTGTGTGTGTGTGTGTGTGTGTGTGTGTGTGTGTGTGTGTGTGTGTGAGTCAGTATGTGTGTGCACACATGTGAAAAATCAGTGCATCTTGCAATGAACTGGTCTTTTCAGGGCCAAAGTGAGTATGAGTGTCCTTTTGTAAAAAAATCAGTATAGCTTATGTGACAGGCCTGGCTTGCAGGGGCAATGTTGCTATGTGTGTGTTTATATTTGTGTGCACAAAAATAATATCACTGATTTTTATCTGTGAAAATGCACTATTGTCAGGCAGATACATAAGTCTCTTCTGGGTAGCAATTTAAAAAATCAGATAGCAAGTCATTAACTTTCAAATATGAGGTACAAAATGCATCACATAACATCAAGGCCCTCAAAGCTTCTGCAGGGGTCTGAAGGACCCAACACCCAAGCTGTATAAGTGGCTTTTGACATAAGCTTAGTAGTGGCCTCTGCCCTGTATCTCATTTAATCTAAAACTAGTACTGCTCAGAGGTGTGCAGAGGTCATTAAAGGTTGTGTGTGGGAGAGTTGGGGATGGTGTGGTCATTATTACTTTAATTTTCCTTACATATAAACCTTTCAGGCATCCATAGAATGTTGCTATGGCCCCGTATGAGGACTATGGACAGTGTGGTCATTATTTATTTAACTTCCTAACAAACTTCAAAGGTGTACACAGAATATCACTCTACCACGTCTAGTAGCAGTGTACAGTTCAGGACAAACAAGTTGGAATACATTACTGTGATTATTTTTTTTTTCAATTTCCTGACAAATATTCAATGCACATGCTGATGAATATTTTGAGGGAGGTAGGAGTAATGAGGCATGCTATTACATACGTCTGACAGTAACAGGTTGAAATATGTTACTGTCTTCTATTTATTTGTTCACTTTTATTTTAATCTGACATTATAGTGATACTCAGAAGGTGATTGTCTTTTTGGGGGTAGAAGTGAAAAGGCATGCAGTATATATGTTTGAAAGCAGCTACTTGAAATATATGACTGTGGCCATTTATGCCTTCATCCTAGTCTAACACTCCTTTCACTATATAAGCTATGGCAGACATTGGGAAATGTGTCCTAAAAAACACCTCTGGTATAAACAGGGGGTGTCTATTTGGGGAGGATAGTCACTGGGAAGCACTATTCCCAGATCTGATTTATATATGTTGCAAGCATTTGTCTTTTTAGTTTATTGTGAACTGCTATTTTGTGACACCAACTTATTTCTTTCTTGAAAGAAAAAAATAAGATGGAATTTCTTTCCTTGCTCATGTTTTTGTTCTGGCCATCATTGGATCAAAATGGCATTTCTAAAATGCACCCTAGAGCATCTATAACACCATGGCTCCTATGGACCTAGTAGGCCCAGGCCCCCAGCTTAATTTGATTATTCCACAGTTATTACAGTGTCCTCTTTGCCAGTTACAGCATATTGAATGGATGCAGAAAAAAGAAAAAAAATGGAAGAGTACGGCTGAATTTCTTTCCTTAGTCATATTTTTTGTTCAGTGCATCAAAGCTCTAAAGTACACCTCAGAACATCTATAACTAAGTGGCTTCTGGAGGACTGGTGACTCCCCCCCAAAACCCCAACTTAATTCAGTTATTTCCTCCACAACTATCACACTGCTGTCTGACTCAGAGTACATTGAAAGGATGCAGGAAAAATGAAGAATAACACAAAATTAAAGAACATTTCTTAAAAAAGCTAACTGGATGATGTTGGAAGGTAATGGAGGGACTTAGGGGGTAGGGAAGGATGTATGTTTGGGGGAAGTGGGCAGTTGGGGTTAGTAAGGGATGTGTGTTTGGGGGAAGTGAGCAATGGAAGATGCACCCCATGGAGCTCTGCCTAGGGTACCATTTCATCTAAGGCTTGCCCTGTCTGAAACGCATCTACTTCAATAATACATTTCAACAGATTTCAGCAATAAATTTTACTCAGAAACATGTGATTTTTTTTCTGAAAAACAAAAGATACAGCATGGATAAGTTAGCCATGCTCTTTGCTTTAAAATAAAGTACATTAAGAAATGTTGAATGCTTGACTAAAGTTTGCTGAGAAAAGTATCACTGACTTTAGTAGCACAACTAGAGTGGACAAGTGAGGCAACTGCTTTTAAAAGCCAGTATTGCATTTGCGGTCAAACATGTGCATTGTAGCACTTCGTGCGTGGTCTAAACTGTACCAACTGTTTGCTTGCACCAGTTTAAAAGTAAAAAAAAAATCACTGTTGGGGGCAGGGCACAGAGACTGTTTTCTACCATTTATAAGAAGAAGAAATTATTTAAAAAATGGGGTTTGGTTAGGGGCAGGACACAGGACCTGAATGGCTAGGCAGGATGGAGAGGTGTTGTGCATCTGGCCACCTGACTATTGTGCCAGTAGAAGGAATGTACTTTTTATTTTTTGGGTTTTATCTTCAATGGAAAAGCTAGGGGGAAGTGGGTCTGTAATAATAGCAATCAGCTTAATATAGTAAATTGCCTTTTTTTTGGCTCTTCACTTGAAGAGCTAAGGGGGTGTGGTGCTGGATCATGGTACCAGCAATGGATGCTCATTGAGCCAACAACAGTAAATATGTTTCAAGAACTAGCATGGTTTGGGGATTTTCATCATAACTGTATGTCATCACATTATTGCAAGAATAATGTTCTTTATTTCATTATGCTTAAGCATTTATAAATCTGTATAGCAATAAGTACTTATCTATTTTTAATATTATAATATAATAGTTAATATATTTAGATTCTTAACCACTAAGTAGCTTACAGATAAAGACCAGTGTGTATAGGATGACAGTAACAATTAGCTTATACAGTGTGCAAGTAATTAAAATAATTAAAATAAATTATTGAAGGTAAAAATACAGCCCCTGCATGTGTTTTAATACCAAGGCAGCTATAAAGATGGTATGTAAAGACCTCATAAGGGAATCTTCAGAGTCACACTCCTGAGTCAAGAAAGCCAGCATACAGAATCCATATGTAAGGAGCCAAACAGGGAAATGAATGCCTTCTACATGTATTCAAGGGTCTATATTAGATCACCGACCACTTAATGAAGCGAACGGTGATTAATCGACCCTATGTAAGCGAAAGCTTACAATCTCGAAATGTCAGAACAGTGATTTTTTTCCTAGGGAAAAAAATCGCTGTTCCAAAACACATACACACAACACAAGCACACCAAACAAACAGCAATCCACATACATACACCTAAAATCTTCCAACTAACCCTACACTAAACTATACACCCACCACTAACTATCCACTTACCTTAACCCAAACCCTAACCTTAAGGTCCATCACTATTGCACACTCACCTCACCCGCTCCCTAACCTTAACTCACCTAACCTGCCCTAACCCTCATGTCCACACAATCGCACACATACCTAACCCGCGCCCTAACACTAACTCACCTAACCCGCCCTAACCCTCACATCCACAAAATCGCACACTTACCTGAACCCGACCCGTAACTTTCCACCACAGCACTGAAAATACCGAAGCAACAGAAACGGACAACCAAAATCTTTCTCTAGGAAAGAATTTGAGTTTCTCTTGTTTTGATATTTTCAGATTTATCTCCGTAGTGTTCGATATTAGAACATTTGAAGGTTTTAAACCTCGATGTTCTAATATAGACCCATATCCAAGTGTACTGCAAGATCAGCCAGCAGCACCTTCCCTGGCAGCTGAAGAGATGTTACTGGAAAGCAAGGTATGAACAACTCTTTTAAGTAGGCAGGACCCAAACTGTGCAGGTCTGAGAAGATAGGCATAAGAATCTCATAGATCAAGTTGGTACAGAACGGCAATCAGTGTAGCTCACACATCATGTGTTATATGTCTAATATTAAATGCACCAGCCAAAAGCCTAGCTGCTGAGTTCTGTACCCACTGCATCTACTCCAGGTCACCATCTGTAAGTACCATGTAAGGAGCACTACAGTCATTCAAGTGGGATGGCACAAATATCTAAAAACATATATGGTTTCTTTTCTGTAAGATTCTTATGGCAGTGGGATTTGTTTTCCTTTATAGAGGTAAAATATGCAATGTATATAAATAATCTCATTATAAAAGAAATATTATTAACAAGTTTGAAATAAGTTTAAGCAAAATAGTGAATGACAGTGAAAGCCAGTAAAGTGTCAAATGCCAGAACTCCTGACCTCATTGTCATCATGGTTCAGTTTTAGTGACCTTACACCCATCATTGTTTTCAGATAACATATCAGACACCAAACAGAGGTAGATTAAGGAATGTGGAATGCCGGACTTGAGGTCAGATAACATATCAGACACCAAACAGAAGTAGATTAAGGAATGTGGAATGCCGGACTTGAGGTCAGATAACATATCAGACACCAAACAGAGGTAGATTAAGGAAAGTTGAATGCCAGACTAAAATTTGATGAGAAAAGTATCAGTGAAGTCAAGAAAGTTAGATATGTTTAGGTACTAATACTATTTGGGGCTGATGACCCCCATGTGGTAGAAGGAAGTAGCAGTCCACAAAAACAAAAAAAAAACAAAAGCACAACTGCCAGGCCAAAAAAGAGGCACAGAAATGATGAAGTGGACTATTGAGGATAAGATGGAAATTCTGTATTGTTAGTATTATGCTAGAAGTACAGAATTTCCAGACAGATGATTCAGAAAGATTAACAGAGAAATTAGAGGAAAGAAAAATATTTGCTCAAGACAAAATGTCAAAAGTTACAAATAAAATGTATATGCCTTCTTAGAACATATCAACAAAAGACATTACATAGACAAAGAAACATTAGGCCACCTGGAAAATGAAGGAACAGAGAAAGTGAGAAATTATAAAGAACACAAAACAGAGCTTTTTGAAATGTATAAAACAGAAACATGGACATGAGAAAGAAAAAGAGATGCAATATGGTACAATATATATATATATATATATATATATATATATATATATATATATATATATATATATACAGTGAGGAAAGCCAAATTGATCTGTACAAAAAAATGCAACTCCAAAAATATGTGGAAGGAAATATACACAAAGGCAGCCAGATATGGAAAATTCCACAATATAAAAAAATAAGATCACAAAGGGAGAATGCAGGAAAGAGGATTAGTGAAATAGAACGTACACCACAGAAACATCAAATAGCAACAACTAGGATGCAATTAAGTCAAGAAGTATAAATGTTAGAAGAATATAGAAAAGGAAACACATAATCAAACATACTTAGAAAGAAAGATACAGTAATGCAGAACACAGTATCAAAACAGGCCAGGATTTAGCATACACTGTTTCTAATAATAAACTAAAAATATTAGCATAAGCAGAAAACACAGAAGATTTGCAGATAATATTAAGAAAATATATCATAAGTAGTTTATTAATGGCCAAAATGGTTTTATAGAGAATTGAGAAACAAAGCAAAAAGAATAGAAACACCACCAGAAAAGTAGTAAGTACATTTTGGAGACGTATTTATAAAGACATTGCTGAACATAACAAAGATACTAAAAGGATAAAAGAATTACAAGAAACAGGAAGGAACTCTGATGTACAGAATATAAAATGGAATGAAGTAACAGCCAAAATAAATTGAGGAAAAAATTAAGTAAAGTACCTAAATGAAAAACTCCAGGCACAGACGCAGTATATAACTTATGGTTAAAGGTATTAAAATCTTTTCACAAAGATTTAGCCCTGAGCGAGCATTATTTATATGCACATCCCAAACAGACTCCAACCTGGTTAGCAAACAAAAAATAGTAATTCTCCTTAACAGTGAATCTCCAAGCCATCATAAGAACTATAGACCAGTAGCTTACATTCTGACAATATACAAAATTTTACTGGAATTGAGAAAAAATGCAGTTATAGACACAGAATAAAAAAAACAATAAAAGAAAGCGATATAAACAAATGACCATTTGTTGTTAAATAAAGCCATAATAGAGAGTTGTAAAAAGGGGAAGAATCTAAGTATGGCATGGATAAATACAAAAAGCATTTGACAGCATCCCACACTCATGACTAATGGAATTCTTCCAGATGTTTAAGATACACCCTACGTTGATCAATTACATTGCTGTGACCAGGAAACAGTGACAAACCACTTTGCAGTTAAGACATGACAAAGGGCAAATTATTATCCAGGGGAATCCACAAAAGCAGGAAACCAAGGTCAAATCCCCACAAACAGTATTTATTGAGCGTTTTCGTCTCAAACCTTTAGAGACAAAAGCGTTCAATAAATAGTCTTTGTGTGGATTTGACCTTGGTTTCCTGCTTTTGTGGACTTACTGTTTTGTGGGGAGCAGTGTTATTATCCAAGGGAATAAAAATTCCAAGGGGGGTATTCCATGGTGATTCTTTATTACCTCTTTTGATTTGTCTTGCTCTTAACTCATTAAACTGCTTTGTTTAATAGATTAGGCCTTGGTTAAAATGTAGCTCCCACAAACCAACCTTGCTTAAAGACTTCTCATGTACTTTTGGTGGATGACTTAAAATTGCATAGTTCATCAAAAGAGAGGGTGAAAGCATAAATACAAATGGTTAAGACTTTTTCAGACGCTATAAGAATGACATTTGGTCTTGATAAATGTGCAAAAGCAACATTTAAAAAAAAGAAAGCTGCAGTACCAAGAAATATCAACCTTGGACATGAATGTGATAAAAAGGAACTTAAGCAGGAGGGAGAGTATACAAATTTGGGAATATATGAAGGGTCAACAATAAAGCATGAACAAATGAGAATAAAGCTCAGTAAGGAATGCTTCAAAAGACTAAAA
This sequence comes from Protopterus annectens, assembly GCF_019279795.1. NCBI lineage: Eukaryota > Metazoa > Chordata > Ceratodontiformes > Protopteridae > Protopterus > Protopterus annectens. The sequence continues at coordinate 412,522,119 of NC_056734.1, forward strand.
TTAATATTGAAAACTGTTTTGACATTCAGGAATAAAAATCAAACTATAAATCTATTTGCCCTTCTTGTTCTAACGTACAATTTCAGGATGATTGACTGGCCCCAAAAAGTATTGAATTAACTGGGCATGAAAACAGGAAAAATGCTTTGTGCTTATCAAATGATATATAAAAATCAATGTACATCAAAAGTGTATATTCTTCACTCTGAAGGAGGTATGGGCATCCTCAAAACTGTCTATATATATATATATATATATATATATATATATATATATATATATATATATATATAATCTGTAATTGTAGGACTGCATGCATATCTGCTAACGTCATTAGATCTAAGCATAGTGAAAGTTTTAAAACATGAGGAGAATAAGTCTAAGATGACATCTTTGCTTAGTTTAGCATTAGCATTTTGGAATAAAGTAGTAATGGAAACCAAACCAGAAGTAGGCAAAAATCAGACAGCAAATGAATGTGACAAAAACAAAAGAAAGAATGTAAGGAAAAGAAGCAGTGGAGAAGAAAGAACAAATAGAAAAAATCAACAAATATAGTGGCAAGTACAGAGATTTCCTGGAACAACTTCACGTTTGCCAAGATTTGACCAAGGAATGATTAAAGAGTGGTGACTTGAAACTAAAAGATTGAAGGTTAGTATTGGCGGTCCAGGATAGTGGACTAAGTACGCATTGGTTTACAGAGTCCATTGAAAATGTATCAGAAACAGACAAATGCAGGTTCTGTAAAGCAGAACTGGAAACATTTTTGCATCTTGTTGCTGGGTATGATACAGTCATGGCAGAGGGCCTGTATACTGAAAAGCACAACGATGTGTCAAGATTGCTGTACTGGAGATTGTGCAAGCACTGCAATATAGAAGTAGCTGAGAAACATTGGAAACAACAACCACAAAGCATTACTGAGAATGATGAAGTTTATATCACATGGGATCGCTCATTACCAATAGCTTAGAAAATAAATGCAAGAAAAACAGATATAGTTCTCTGTGAAAAAAAGACAAAAATAGCATTGATCACTGAAATTGCTGTACCCAGTGATTACAGTGCCTTACATATGGAGACATAAAGTCATAAAATACCAGGATTTGCAAACAGAAATGAGAGCAATGTGGAAGATACCCAGGCAGCTCCAATAGTACCAGGAGCAATAGGTCTAATGAAAAAGAATTTACAATTGTACTTAAATATGTAAGCAAAACATGCAATTCTCATGAATTACAGAAGGAGGCAATTTAGGGCACATTGCAGGTGCTTAGAATGGTACTCTTGTCTAACATCAAAGATTGAAACAATACTAATTTCATGAACTCTAATTGCATCCTGACTTAGGAAGCGGGTTCATTCCTATCATAGTATTAGAAATCCAAAACACTTGGAGAACTTAAACGTGAGGGAAATATATAGGCTTGTAAGTATGGAAAACAATCCACAGGATGAAAGCAGCATGTTAAACTGTCCTTTAAGAATATTGGCAACATATTTTATATTGCAGTCTATATGCAGGACTTAAATCCCACATTTCTTTCCATGGTGTCTCTGTGTTTACTGATAATTCTCCAGGACAGGACACTGTACAGTTATTCATAACCCTTCCTTACTTTATACAATATGTTACCACAAATATCACACATAACTTGTAACAGTTTAGTGAAAGAGGTAAATTCAGGGGAATAAGTTCCAATACTTGCATTTACCAGAAGCACAGCACCAGAGTTAATAAAGTAACTACTTAAAAAGTATTACTTTGAATAGACTGGGTGACCTAGCTAATAGTTTTTAGAGCCTGTACATGCAGAATACATTCAACGAGCAAGAAGCTAATAAACTGTAAAAGTGAATGGAACTGTAATTAAACGACAAGAGATAAAATATATGACAATAGAATGACACATGGTGCAACAGCTAAACAGGACCCCTAAAAGGCTCACAACCACTGAATATAGCAGGGATTGTAATTTAAATTACAGTGTAAAAATTAATTTCCATATTTTGAAAAAGCATTGCTGTCTTTAAAGGTGCATCTTTCTATTATTCCAGAATTAAACGTGTCCTTATGTACCATGTACAGCGTAACAGCAGTATAGCTGCTGACAACTTATAATGATAAATATGGATGCACCCCTGTTGTCAGGGTGTCTTAAATTTCAACGTAATATTTAAATCTAACCAGCTTCCAAAATAATGTTATCCACCAAAGTCAATAAATTGACACTATAAAGACACATTATGTTTTTACTGGAAACAATAAGAGTGATGTTTTAGTACAATGGGGATAATCAGTTACCCCGTGCTAGTGAAGTTTAAAGACAGAGAAACATACAAAGGAAATTGTCTGAGAAGTGATAAGGGGCTGAAGAGTAACTTATATAAGTCACCTAGACTCCAGAAGTATTCACACATTCTTTTGTGGCAGCCAAATGCAATGTGTAGGATCTCTGCATCTGAATACAATTTATACTTTGATTAATAATGGTGTCTATAGCCTCACTGTCCCATATCTTGCCAGTAAAAAAAAACTTGTTACATGAACAACAGTATCATTCAGAGCTGAGAAATAAACAGGAAGAAAGAAAGAGAATGAAAATTTAAGTTAGGATTTCTTGTCTCATTTCTGATTTTTTTTTCTTAACCAAAAAGCAGATGCTTTCAGATTTATCAGAAAATGGGTGACCTGTACATCACCACTCTGACTGAAGAACAAATATTTTCCAGCATGATGTTAATGTACATGCAATGCCTGCTTAAAAACATGTCTCCTGCTTCATGGCAGCATATTAAGCTGCTCTGAAGCTTGGATAGTAAAAAAAGCAGGTTGCTATCCTGTTTAGTGAGCATAAAATTAAAACAAAAAGTAAATAAATAAAAAGAATAGAAAAGCATACGAGAAATGTGTGTTATCCTATGGGGGGCATACCTCTCAACTGTCCCTGATTTTCATGGACGTCCCTGGTTTTGACTGAAATTTTACCTCTGTCCTTCTTAATCATTCCTAAAACTGGTGACCTTTGGAGGAAAAGTGGTGAATTACACTTAATAAATAATGTGAATAATTAAGAGTTTTAGACTTCTTTTACTTCAGAAAATGTATATTAATTCACATTATCTTACTCTGTCAATGTCATTAGTTAATAGTAGTACTATTTTAAAAGTGTCCATGATTGTCCCTGATTTTTTTCTGGATTTGTCTCTGATTCTGTTGAAATCTGTCCCTGATTGGTTGAGAGCTATGTATGGGGGACAAAGATTGAATGCTTGAGTTTCAGTTGCTTGAATTTCAGCCCATCGATGAGTGGAGTTCCTCCACAGGCAATCACTGTCGGCAATTTGTGCCAGCAGTAATGCCCTTTTTGCAGGAATCAAGTTGGTGTGACCATGTGTGTGTGTGTATATATATGTGTGTGTGTGTGTGTGTGTGTGTGTGTGTGTGTGTGTGTGTGTGTGTGTGTGTGTGTGTGTGTGTGTGTGTGTGTGTGTGTGTGTGTGTGTGTGTGTGTGTGTGTGTGTGTGTGTGTGTGTGTGTGTGTGTGTGTGTTTGTTTCTGTCTGCAAGTAAAAGTGTATGTGTGCTTGCATTCATGAAAGCATAAGCAAGAGAAAGACACAGAAAGAGACAGAGAAAAGTGCTGACTGTAATAGGCCGTCCATCAGCAAGGCGGTATGAAACTCTTAATGAATGACATTATTAACTAACTAACTCTAATCCTCAGTGATTTACCTGAGAATAATTACATAAATCATGTTCAAAATAAGGGACAGTAAAGGGAGAGGGTGGGGGTGGAAAGAGAGCTGCAATACCTTGCTAATTTTTTTTAATATGAGACAACATGGATGGATGGATCTGTGGATGAAGGTGTTTGCAATTGCTGTCTGCATGAGTGCATGAATAAGTGTGAATATGACTGTGTTTGTTTTTGTCTATATGTGTGAGTCACTCCTTCTTTTATGTCTGTTTGTATTTCTGAATGTGTATGTATGTGCATGTGAGTATGTTTGTGTATACTTCTGAGTATGTGTGTGAGTTTAGACATTAAATAATTATATAGCTTATATCTTGGATGTAAAATATTTCTAACAACAATCATATATACTGCAGCAAGTTCGAAACATTACATGGTAGAACTATTTTACATAAAAAAATACGAAATAAATTGTACGGTAATAAAAAAATTCAGAACAAATTAACAGATAGCCCATTCTCTAACAGCAGTAATGCCCAACAGGGTGTGTTGTTGTGTAAAATCACCCTTCCAGGGGAGGCCCTCTACTGTGCATTATTTACACTGTAACACACACCTTGTTGGCATGATTGCTTCCTTATGATGTGCTATTTTTAACAGATCCAGCAAAGAAACTTCTTAGATGATTAACATATTACTATAGTATAACAATATGAAACATATTGTTTTAGTAAGTCATCGCTAGCAAGCTACAATTGTAGATGAGTAGTGTATGACCATATTATAACAATATAAAACACATTGTTTTAGTTAGTCAGAGGTTGGGATTTTACACCTAGTCAAAATCTCAGTTGATGATGCTACTGCAAGTGTGTATGTGTGTGTGTGTGTGTGTGTGTGTGTGTGTGTGTGTGTGTGTGTGTGTGTGTGTGTGTATCTTGTGATAGATCTGACTTGTCGGGGGCAGTGTCAGTATGTGTGTGCACACGTGTGAAAAATCAGTGCATCTTTCAATGGACTGGTCTTGTCAGGGCCAAAGTGAGTATGAGTGCCCTTTTGTAAAAAATCAGTATAACGTGTGTGTGTGTGTGTGTGTGTGTGTGTGTGTGTGTGTGTGTGTGTGTGTGTGTGTGTCCCTGTGTATTTATATATGGGGGAATGCATCATGTACAATAGCTGCTAAACCAAAGACCATCAAAGTTAGGTTCACCTGCAGTGCTACTAAACAACACAGTACTTTATGAAGTACTTTAAAAACATTACTCCTCCTTTAAACAAAATCCAAGGCTACCACATTTCAGAGGGAAAAATCATACATGCCGCAGCCACAGAGTGAAAAAACAAATGAAAATGCATTTTTTTTCAGAGGGGTTCTTTGTGTCATATGCCAATGGATTGCACCTCACTAAAGTATGTGATTCCTGTGTGTTTGCATGCACACACACAGACAAAATCACATTCATACATGCATATGTATACACTCATATTTATACATAATATATATATATATATATATATATATATATATATATATATATATATATATATATATATATATATATACATATAGTTCTATATTAAAACAACAAAATCCCAAAATCTCAAAGCTTACAAGATCAAACACAAATAGTCATCTTGTAAGCTTGAAAAAAAAACACGTTAATAAGGTTTTTCACAAACTTATACTGAGGCATGCAGTTCCTTTTTTTCTCTCTGACCGTACATTTTCTGGAATTCTTTAAAGGGTCAGAACCCTATAAGCAACTTGTTTGGCTTTCAAAATAAATGCTTTTCTTCCACTGAGACTATCATATGTTTGTACTGTGGCTGACTTATATCAGAGTACTTCAGTATGGATGCTTTGTTTGTTTTTTTAAGTATTTCAAAATATTTCATTGCTCTGTACAATAGTATCATTCCACACAATTTTCAGTACATTTCTTAGTGACAAACTTGTATCCAACATTTTCAAAATCAGCTATGAAAGGCAATATATCATTGCAAGAAATCTTACGGAAGTCTATTATTCCTCTGGAAGAGGCATTGTGCTACTGGTGTTACTGCATGGCTTCAAGCTTTCAGAAAACACAGATCATGTATCTCAGTTCTGTAACTCAAAATTTTCACATAATTTAATTTAGTATGAGCTTATTCTGACTCGTTTTCTTCTGTAATTCAGTAAGTCTCACATCATGCTTTTTCTAGATTATGACCCCACAGTACTTATGCCATCAGTGATATTATCTAACACAGTGAATCCCCTTGATTGCTTGTACAGCAGCTCTCTGAAACACCTCAAGCATTGATGAAATGTCAAATGGAATTCTCAAAGTACTGCATTGTCCCATAAGTGAAGTTACATTACACAGAAATACACAGTTTGGAACTTTTCACATTAAGTTTACTTTGTCAGAATTCCATGCTTTGCATCCAGCAAATGAAATACCTGTCTCTTGGCATAGCAGATGACATAACTTAAATTGTATGAGTTAAACGGTGCTCTCTTTTTTAGATTTATTAAGATCTTGTGGATCAATACAAAATATAAATTCTATCTTATTTCATAATAACAACCATGCTATTAACTCATTCAGAAAGCAACTCATTCAGAAAGCTCTGTCAACTTCTTAATCACAATAATGTGCTCATTACAGGTGAGTTCCTTCTTGAGTCTCCTTCTCAACTCTAGTAGAACATTTTTTGGAACATTCATTACTGTTAACACTGTGTGATCTGTTTGAATATAATAAACCTATGGTAAATAACCCAAGCCACTAAATTAGCTTTTATATCTTTTTAAGCAAATCATCATTCTGCATATTTTCTGATCAACACAGTAACTATGCATTCATACGGTGAAATCTTTTCAGCATGCAGGCCTCTGATAAGTCAAATGGCACAAGATAAGTGGAACACCTACTATGTCAGTTATCTGAAAATAATTATTGTACTTGTTATTTGTGCATTCACAAGTAAGCAGTTTCTGATGTACTAGCTTTATATTATGACCAAAATAAGTAAGGAATAAGTAAGTAATTTATACATTAATGGTTTCAGTTTAGTCCATGTGTAAGGTTAGCACTAACCACCAGTGGGATATAATGCAAAAAGTTAAGCCACCCATGAACATTTGTAAAGATAGAGAGCAAGTAGATGCAAAGGACTGAAAAGGGAGAGCTGCTATAGCAAAGGCCAGAAAGAACATTTTCTAAAATGCTCTCGTAAGTCTCTTTGCATGATATGGAGATGAACAAGGTTATAATTATACTATTTGAAATTTCCCTGTCTCTGATAATGGAACAGTGGTAGGTTTGGTCTAATTTTGACAACATATGAAATCAGATGGACTTAACCAAGGAAGCTGGTCAAGTAAGGATGAAAACTGTCCATCTACATAAGGGATCAGAAAAAGAAGCTAAAGGATGCAGACCAGACTCATCATAAAAATCCAACATTTTCCTGTCAAATACCTGGTCTCATAGGAAGAGCCTAGTATTGAAAGAAACCAATAAATGTATAAAGTAGACCCTTGGAGAAGAGTTGCAGCAGTCAGCTCAGGTTCTAGGTAAAAGAAGGAAGAGTCAGAGGGAAAACACATATGATAAACTGAGTCATTAGGTAGGCAAGAACAGATCACTTGCAGGTCATTCCCTAGTCTTAATAGTTCTTCTAGCTGTAATCATGTGTAGCCCCATTCAAGTGCATTGAGAATTATTCATTTAGCTGCTTGGTATCTGCTGTGCCACTAGTTTATATGACTGATTTATCCAGAAATATGGACTGCTGACAGAATAAACAGTAGTCTCCTATAAAACCTCACATTCCCCTAATAGTGTTTGTAAATATTTGATCAAACATAACATTGTACTTTGCACCAGTATCTAGTTTAACACATTTCAGATATTAATTGTTTAATTCCCCAATATCTGATTTGCAAGTCATGCCTTTACTGTACATTTCTCTTGCACACTATTTACTTTATGGGCATTCTTAACAGAAATAGGGTCAACAAACAACTTACTTTCATGACTTTGTTCCAACACATGCAATCACTTTGACTAAAACCGATGTCTCATTTTTATACTTTTTTCACAAGTAATTCTTTTCCACAGATTCATTATACTTGAGTAATTGCTGGACAATACTTTTCATCATGTTTATAGCCAGATCTCATGCACAGCCTATCAGTGATATATTCCTCATGCCTCTCATGTTTAGCAAAACTTTCATAACTTGGTTTACTCTACTTGTACTCATTTTAGACTAATCAATCTCTTATGCAATATATACATTTCAAACTCTTCTGAGAGCTGTTTTAATTGTGATGAAATAATTTTGTTCACTCCAAAACACATCATTCACTGTATTTAATGTTAAATATAATTATCTAAGCAAACCACCTCATTTCTGAGACCATGTATGAATCTGCCTATTGCAGCAAATTATGTAACATACCAGATTTACGTTCTTTGACTCAGTTCTTAAATTCAGTAACTCAAGCATCAGTAGATACAGTGGGAATTTTAGCCCACATGATAAACAAATGGCAGTAATAGGACAAATATTCCTCATCTTGTAATAATTCCAAGACTTCTGTCTAATCACAACAATGCACTCTTTTTTTTTCTGTCTCTCAAAACTCACAGGTATATTAAACGGGTCTATGTTAAATCAGCGAATGCTTAAAATAGTGAATGCTGATTTATCAACCCTTTAACAACGAAAGATGACAATCTCGAAGATACAGAACAGTGATTTTTTTTCCCAGGGAAAAAAATTGTTGTTCCACAAAAAAAAAAAAAAAAAGTTCAAAACAAATAAAGTTGAGGGCTTTGTCCCCTACACCCCCCCCCCAATGTGGGGAGCTGTGCCCCCAAACCCCCCTACTTAAATATACCAACTCCAACATCGCACCACAGTAGAGGAAATGGCAAAGTCCTGAAAACGGGAAAAATCGCTGTTCTTTGTCATCGGGATTGCCATCTTTCGCTGTTAAAGGGTTGATAAATCAGCATTCACTATTTTAAGCATTCACTGATTTAATACGGACCCAATTAAACTCCTTTTACTGCTTCTTCGCCTGTTGCATTCAGAAACATAACACACAGTCTTTTTCAAGTTTCTTATCTATCCTGATCATACTAAGAAATAAATCAAAGCTGTGGATCTTCATTTTCTGGTTCTCAGACAAATTTTCCTGAGATAGAGGTTTCCTTGTGGCTGCAGTTGTAACACATATTGGAAAAATGTATACGTGATTTCTTCTAACATACTGTAATATGTAGCATATGAAAAAAGTTGACAATAAGATGGACACAGACTGCAGGTGGCAACTTCATCATCACTTTCTTTCAGACTGCACAATAAACAAAGGACACCAAACCACATTATGTACATTGGGAGATAGATGCTAAAGGTGCTAATTTGTTAAATATGTATATATGTTACCGTTAATATTCTGTGTTTCAGGAGTGGGAGGTTGCATTGTTTTTTAGGAATGGAGGGGGCTGGAGCAGACTAACAAACAAAACGCAGTCTGAGATACTAGGGGTAGGGAAAAGCAGTTTTATTTTTTGTACCCAGTTAAGTTAGGTTTTTATTACTCATGCCCTCTTGTGGCCTTTAGAAAAATGTTGTAACTCTACCTGTGGTTTCATAAGAGTTAAATTTTCATACTCCCGGTTGGTTGTCTCCCCTACCTGAGGCTTCAGCAGAAAAGAAAAGGTCCTCAATCAGCTCCTTGAGGAAGACCCTCAAATATCTGTCCTCTGTTGCAGGTGTAAATGCAGTATTGTTTTGTTCCTGTGTTTCAGATCCCTTTGCAGTCATGATTTTTGTTTGTATACCAGTCCACAAAGACAAAACTTTAGCTTTAAGAGGCGACAAATTGCTGAGTGTAGGGATGAAAAACAGTGAGCTCACAGGTCCATACATACTGAGTTAGGGAGTTTTATTTTTCTATGTCAGCAAAATTTAAGCTTTGTATTGAAATATAGCATAAATTCACTTGTTGGCTGACTATGAAGACTGCTTACCTGTTTAATACTATCACTATGCATTAGATATTTACAATCAGTTAACCTCTCATAAAGCATAGTATTAAATATTGATTGACATGGCAGTTGCACTCTATACACTGTCACTCATAACTTCTCACCTCTTATTCCCAAATGATTCTTTGGGTTGTCCCAGACATGGCCCTTTTATTATTGAAAGAGGGACACTTGTGCCATCCATGTTAGGATCAGACATCTGGCGGAAAATGTAGTCAGGCATAACTGTTATCATAGTGTGTGCTGACAGAGCAAGCTTCCAAGTCAATATAAACCTTTATTTTGAATGGCATGTGGACATAGGGTACACAGACCTATATCTCTTTTTTCATATGTTTGCACTGTTTATTGGCACTTTCTCTTTTGGTTTTTCCCGGTTAGAGGTCGCCACAGCAGATCACCAGTCCGCTTATGATTGGCAGTGAATTTTTACAGTGTCACGTTGCCAACCCAGTGCCCAATCTTCATAGAAGGTACACACACACTGACACACCTACCTGCATGTCTTTTAATGTTCAGTCAATCACAGGGAGGACATGCTCCACACAGAAGGCACTCCAGTCAAGAATCGAACCGGAGAGCCTCTTGCTGTGAGGTGACAACACTAACCACTGCACCACCACAACCAATACTGTTTATTGGAACTGCTTCTCATAAATATTATCACACTCCACCAGAGGGCAGACAAGTAGCATTATGCCCTTCACCCTCCATTTGGGTATGGAGAGCAAGCCTAAGTTTCTAGTACTCTGCTGACGGTTCAGTAACTTTAGTTTATCACTGAGATTTGTTGCCTTAGAGTGCACATGGAGACTTTTCTCTGCATCCTATAAACCCAGAAATAGCTCTATATGATTCAAACAAATGTCAGTTAAGAAAGCAGTTCCTTTGTACCCAAGGTACATATGCTTATAAGAAGAGCCAGTTTGACATTCATACAGTCTGAACAATTTTAATTTATTGACCACCCAGTAATCTGTTAATCATCACTTTTTAGAAAACCAATGAAATTTCACAGCATGTGGGATGCCAGCCTAGGTCCTTTCTACCCTGTATCAAATCAGTAAATAACCCTAAATATCATTAAAAACAACTTTCTCACTCATTGGAAGCTGAGTTGTCAAAATTAGCACATTACTCAAATTGCACTTTAGGAAGCCAGTAAGTTTACAGAAATGTAAAAACACAGACTTGCATTATACACAAAAGCCATTTAGCCATCTTTGTTTGCCTTCCTGTCCATTTGATTAGAAACCAATTAAGGAATTAGATTATGCTAATGTACTGGTTAATCAACTTCCTAGAAATTTAAGGCGGCTTAAAATGCAGTAAGCTGTCACAGTAGGAACTGCCTAGCGTAATCATTAGCAGTACATTACCACAACTCTTATAACTAGATTCTGTATTATTGATTTAGTAGTTATGAATGCCTCTGATGTAAAACAGCCAATCACCAAAACTTTACATAAGCAGTAGACCAAGCAATAACATAAATCAACAGGGATTTTAGCTACCATTTTCATGACTGAGTAATGAATTGATGATGTGACCAACTACCTTTTAGCACTTAGGTGGTAATCAGTTTATCTTTTAAATAAAACTGCAAATTACTGGTGATGCATTTTTGCTACTTGAGTGGAAATATTACAAATAAAATAAACTCTTCTAATGTGTTTGCTCACATATCTGATGAAAATCTGAGCAACTTGCAAAGGTTGCATACCCAGTAAACTGCAAACAGTAGACAGAACAAAGCTAGATGGCCTTAGAAAACAATGTTTGTGCAATCAGGTTTCAGAAATATCTCAATAAATGTATTATTACAAGGTTTCAAAAATGCAAAGAAATACTAAGAATATAGCATTTTGAGAATTGTGCAATTCTTGACATAGGATGGTGCTTTATATCACTCACAAGAACAGACATATATCTGCCCCCTTCTTTTCTGAATTTTCCTGCTCTACTTAAACCATAGCTAAGAAAATAGCTAAGGGCATAGATAGTCATATATCACAAATACACTGGTGTACAACCTGTTTTCATGTCTTTGTTAATTTATTTGTGCCTCACTAAAGTACTGACACATAAAGTACTACCTATCTATCTAATATCCATTCCATAATCAATATTCCTAAAACACAGTGCTAAATAGTGTGCTCTCATGCTGTATTACAGCCATCCAACTTCATGTGTTCTCATGTTACCCTTTCACTCATACACCATAGCTCTTTTTTTACCAAACGATATCTCCCTCTTGGACTTTGCTGGCCTTCTACTATTGACATTTATTAGCACCCCCTTTCCCTCCTATCCTTTAAGTATCATATGTTAAATCCATTTTTGTCTCTTTCTTAAATGACTTATAGTACAAACACTGTACCATTTTAACTGCCCATTCTTGAGTGGGTCTAGGACGGTTAAGCAGTGATCAGAGCTTCAACAGCTATTTCTCTGGCTGAATATAACAACAGTGAAAGTGTTTAAAAATGACTCTGTCAAATTAACGGAAATATAAATGTGCATATTACTTGTTTATTTATTTATTTACCAGTTGTTAATTAAAATAAAAGACTGATCTTAAAAGACATATTTTAGCCACTGCTGAGGCCAAAGTCTTTGGCAGAAAGATAGTGCTATATTCAGAAATTATATATTCTATGTTTATAGAAAAAATATAGCTTTCAATATATACGTATGGACAGTCACCATAGTACTAAATATCTAGTAGAGCTATAGCTGCAGATATCATGAAGACTCAGTGGTGCAGGCGGTAGGACTACTCAGCACAAAAAGGTTTCCTAGGCTGTTGGCTCCTTCTCCTCGACCCAAAAATAGACCGCTCCCCATGTCTCTGCAGTTCTGGATTAATCAAAACAAAAACAAAGTACTAGGAAAAGGTAGAGGGAAAAAAAAGGAGAGCGGGATTATTATTACAGCCTAAGGTCTACTCACAGGGCCAGCATGCTGGAGTTCCCACAATTTTTATATTTCGCATTACAGAACTTATGCTGCATGTACCACTAAGACAGAGTTCCCACCTCAAACCTCATGGATGCCTGCCAATAGGGAAAATACCCCTTACAACTGTGATTCCCACAGTACTACCTCCTCACAGTACTACCTTAGCCAAGAGATCATTTCTTTTTAAAAACACTTTGCCAGGTGACTCAGAAATTACAATGCAGTTACAAAAGAAATAATTTTCCAGACTCTTTAATCAAGGAGCCATGAAACTGGACACTGTTTTGAAAGAAACTAACACAGGAAAAGTCTGCAAAGTTATCTCTATTTATGACAATAGTTAGCATTATTATAATGATTATTATAATGATTTTAGCATTTTATTTGAAGATGAGTTTCCCACCCCCCCTTTAGCAAAGGAGACAAAGATGTGGTCACTTTTTATATAAGTTAGCTCTGACTACATCTTGTACGAGCAATTTGAAAATCTCCATACAATAAATGAAACAAGTTTATAAACTAGTATCTAACTTTGTGGTAGATTCACATTCTCTTCTCTGATCAACTTAGCTATAAAAGAGGGTAAGAAACTGTTAACAAGTGAAAATGCCCATAATAAAAAAACAAGAAAGGCAGGTTAATCTATATGGAAAAAAATAGACATTTCATTAAGGAGACCACTATTAGAAAACAGATGAAACCCTTAACTGCCTTAACAGTCAGCCCAAAGGAAAGAAGAATGGGTTTTCATAACATAAAATAAATATCCCCAGAATGGAAGAATGCAAATCAAATGACAAATTTCACCAATGGCTCTGCTAAATCCAGCTCACATAAGAACCCTGTGTATACCAAGACAGAGTCACAACAGAGATGTGAAGAGATAGTGTCCCCAACATGAAAACAGCAGACTGCCTTCAGTTCCTTGTTGTCTGAGAAAAATGAAAAATAGAAACTCTTAAAATCAGAAGTAAAAACAACAGTAATAAATAGTCCAAAACTTTATATTATAGTTCTTCTTCTGTAAAAGAACTGAAGAAAAACTTGAGCAGACTTGGTTACCAGAATAACTCAGTCTTTATTTAAGATAATCACTTTCATCCTCAACTCTACCAACTAGACTTCATCACTTCAACTTTTCCTTAACAGCGTTACCAATGGAAAACTACTAAATATATAATTAATGAAAACACAGGATCATAAATCATGATTGACAAACTCATGCACAGTAATGAGCCAAAACAGAGAGTGACTCCTGACAGGCTAGCCTACCACTATAAGCTAGCCTGATGTAAACAAGAGCCACCTTACAGCCCCACAGGGACAGGTCATAGCAAAGGGGTGAAAAATTGAGGTCAGTCCTAAACCTCAGACCCATTGAGATATATTCTCTATGTTGGTGATACAAAAAGACCACATGTGTATTTTAATAAATGTAAGTGACCATGCAGCTTAACTCCAGGAGAACATACTACAAGTCAGGTAAACCAAGTGGCAAGAAATGAACATAACCCATCCTAATGGAGAAGCATATTAAAAATAAAACAGAAAAGTGATATGCACAAGAAAATAACCAAACTGTAAACGTATCACTCAGGTCCAGAATCTGGACCCAGACAAGAATACAAACAATGATCAACCCTTAAAAATAATACTCCAACAACCAAAACATACAATCTAAAAAAATAAAATAAAATAATAAAAAGGGCTAGCGTTGAAGCAGTAATCAATGGAAACCATACAAAAATAAAGCAAGAACTTTAATCCAAAAGGAATCAGATGGACCATGAGACCAGACTGTAAGCTGCCTAAAAATGAATAGTAAACTAAACTAAGAAATACTAATAAAACAAAGTTTGAATAAACTGCAGTGCAGAATTAATAATTAAGTCCAAGTCTGTCTCCAGACAAAAACAAAATGTAGCAAAACTTCCTTCACTAAAGGCTGTTTAAAACCAAGGTGACAAAAAGACCTTTGTAAAAGGAATTCAACAATCAGAGTAATAAACTAAAAAGAAACAAAAGACAAAAAATCCGAGAGCCCAGGTGAAGAAAATTGTGTGTAGGTGTGCATGTGCTTGTGTGTTCATATGTGTGTGTGTGTGTGTGTGTGTGTGTGTGTGTGTGTGTGTGTGTGTGTGTGTGTGTGTGTGTGTGTGTGTGTGTGCGTGTGTGTGTGTGTGTGTGTGTGTGTGTGTGTGTGTGTGTGTGTGTGTGTGTAGCTTGTGTGTGACAACAGGCAAATAAATCAAGAAAACAGCACCTACCTCAGTAACCTTAGTAGAGATGTGATCTAAAAAACCTCACCAATACAAATGTTATAAGTGGCAAGAAGCTATGTATGAGTTGGGGCAGTTCAAACCAATTTAGGATTTGTAGTGCTATACAGTGGTAGATTCTGAAAGGGGCATTTGCTGCAAATTTATCAACTTTATTATAGCATTGTTAAAGTTTTGCTTTTGTGATGCCTGGAATATTTAAGGATGGGAGTGCCATAAAGTAGTGAGTGTATTAAAAACAAAAAAAAAATGTTTTCGCCCATAGGGCTTCATCAGATCAATATTAAAGCTGCACATAATCAACCATACACTAACAATATATGAAAAAAACATTCTATAAAAATGTGAAAAAACAAAAATGCAAATGAATATGTATATATTGTAGCTGAACATATGACAAGCAGAAACTATCAAAAATAAAGGTATAAAAATTCCTGAGAAAAGTGAAGACCATAGCAAACATGACATGTCATAACCACTAATAAAATAATTTGTGGTCCAGTTTCTGGAGGCGAATAATACATTTAATTGAATGAGCAGAACTGAGTTCAGGTGAGTTGTAGGCGTTAAGGCGAATTTACCATTCCAGCTCCTCCTTTTCAAGAATGGCACTACAGTTTCTCTCGAGTGGGCCCATCCTGATCATGTCCAAAATGTGAAAAGTGAAAAAAGAATGACCTGGACATTCAGTGCTGTGCTTTGCAAGAAGATTACTATTTAATCTATTTCTAATTTCAGATGTATGTTGGGCTATCTTCCTTTCAAACCTAGAAATATAAAGACCTAACACTTGGAGCACTGGGCTCAGTAAACAATCTTTTCTCTGTAGATGAATGCCTATGAGGAGTCCAGAAAAAAAATATTGTTTCATAGAAGACTCTCCTGATATCAAGGACTATTATTAATTTGAAGCCCTGGTTTGTGTGTAAGGTTAACACTACCCACCCGTGGCCTACAGTGCAAAATGTTAAGCCACCTATGAACATTTGTAAAGACAGAGAATAAGTAGATGCAAAGGACTGAAAAAGGGGAGCTGCTCTAGCAAAGGCCATAATTTTTTTAAAAATAGTTCTTGTAAGTCTTTTTGCAGATTATGGGGATGAACAAGGTTATAATTATACTATTTGAAAATTCCCTGTCTCTAATAATGGAACAGTGGTAGGTTTGGTATAATTTCGAAAACATATGCAATCAGATGGACTTTACCAAGGAAACTGGTTGAGTAAGGATGAAAACTGTCCATCGACATGAGGGATCAGAAAAAGAAGCTAAAGCATGCAGAACAGACTCCTCATAAAAAGCAAAGGTTTTCCTGTCAAAGACCTGATCTCATAGGAAGAGTCTAGTACTGAAAAAATCCAGTAAATGTATAAAATAGACTGTTGGAGAAGAGTTGCAGTAGTCAGCTCAGATTCTAGACAAAAGAAGAAAGAGTCAGAGGGAAAACACCAGTGATAGGCAGAGTCACTGAGTAGGCAAGAACAGATCAGATACAGAACATTCTCTAGTCTTAATAGTTCTTGTAGCTGTAGTCATGTGTAGGCCCCTTCAAGTGGGTTGAGAATTATTCATTTAGCTGCTTGGTATCTGCTGTGCCCCTACATTATATAACTGATTAATCAAGAACTATGGAGTGTTGACAGAAAAAAAAAACTGTAGTCTTGCATAAAACCTCACATTCTCCTAATACTGCTTGTATGCTGCTTTTAAGAAGACAAGAACAAAGATTTTCCCTCCTCTTGTAGAAGCTTTGCACTGTAGCCATGTTATCAAACTGCTAGGAATATAATCCTTAATAATTTCTTTGTTTTGAGATGGATCCCTAAATATTATCCATTGGATGAGAATGAAATGGCTGTAATAACTGACATCGGTATCTGATACTGAGAAGCAAACTGTATAGGAGGACTTAAAACCACCATGGTTAATGCTAAGAGGAGAAAGCACATTTCAGCATTTACCTGTTCAGAACAGCTTGGAAATCTACATCTGTGGAGGGCCCAGTACTATAACATTCTAAAGGCCATGGGCAGTTTACCGAACTTCAATGTGTCACATGTAAATAACAATCTACTTTTACTAATTCTGAGTGCTTCCTGCCATGGAATGAGGGTCTCCATGATGAACATGTACAGAAGTTGACCACTGCTACTGCCCTTCAGAATAAATTCAGGTAGTACCTTTCTTCTGCACCAGTGCTCTAACTACAATCCGGATGAGCCACGTTCAATATCAGCCGTGGTGACAGAGGATTTCTGGTGACAAAGATCAACAAGGAACTCAGGAATGTGGACTTGCCACTCCCAAGCTAGTCATGGTAACTCTGCCAGTGTGTGGGAATACTCGTATGCAGGTATGATAGTAGGAGACCCTTGTGACACAGATGCTCATGTCATCCACCAAAGAGTTGAGTCATTGCCAGCCCACTTCTGTATATTGTGTTCGTGTGATGAGCCCTGACACTTATTAGAGATGCATACTAGGGGAGGTAAGTACAAGGAGTTGAGCTTATTAAATATTCTTCTCATGGTGGTAGCAGGCCCTGCTCATCCATTGTACATGCACCTTGATAAGGGTCTATGTGATCACACACAGTAGCTGCAAGAAGAAGATGTGATTTATAAGGCTTAAAGAGCCCTAATTCACGAGTGACCTAATTAAAGGGTGGAAAAGAGAATATAGGAATGTGTTGAAAAGGAGGAAGTAAACAAAGGATATAACGTGGTGAAAACCTAAGGAATGAACATGATGCAGGTGGAGAAGGTGGGTTATTTTTTGTCAGCAGACCATTTTATATATATATATATATATATATATATATATATATATATATATTTATATTCGTGTATATATCTGAAGAGAAGGCAAGTTGGGGATGGTAGTGAGGGATGTCATAGGAAGATAAGATAGTTAGGGAAAGTGGCAGGGTCACACAAACAAATATGGAAGACAGACAAGACTGACAGATGAAGTGTTAGCACATTAGGGGAGAACACAATGAAGAAGGTGATACCAGATACACAGGAGAAAGACACAGGTGATGGGGAGCATTGAACAACTAATGGGGGGGCATAGACACAAACAGGAGGACTACATCAGGATGGTAGATAAAGTGGGGAATATGGCTGCATTCCCTACTAGCCTCAACCAAGTAGAAGTCTAATCACCACTCTGAAATCCCTCACCATTGGGCCCTGGCTAGGATGGTGACGTCAGTGTAGATCATGGGAGTGACTCAACAAGTCATTATTGGAGGTTATCCAAGTGGGATAATGCAGCATCCAGCATCCTGTTAATAAGCCCCTCCTGCTATTTCTTCCAGCTGCTGCCAGGTAACAAAGGTGTCACCTCTGCTGTCAGTGCTACTGGATGGTTGAAAGACAGCACCATCTAGCATAGGGCTGGTTGCAGTGCCAATTGCAGGTGCTGCACGAGGTGAGGAGGTAACTGTGAAAGCCTGGGACCTGACGTTGTGGGTGTTGGTGTTGGTAGTGTGGCTGCCACTAGAGGTGGGCTGGCAGACTTTGCTGGAGGAATAGGAGCAGATCTGTATGCTACTGCATGTAAGGTATAAAATAAATGGAGACAAGCAAAAAAAAGTCACTGTGTATCTTTACTATGATAAGATCACAGGAATACTCAAGAAACAACAAAAATGCACCAACAGTGACAATGATGGTACATAACTCAAACAGTGGGGGAAGCAAACCCACTGACATCATGTCATTCAAGACAGAAGCCAAAGTTTTAATATGTTGAGCTACTCAAACTCTCAGACTGAGGCCTGCAAGCAAGCACACAGTAATTCTGTGTGTGTGCTTGCTTGCAGGCCTTAGTGTCATATATATATATATATATATATATATATATATATATATATATATATATATATATATATATATATATATCCACTAAAGTGTTACAGATACTATATGAGAGCACAGCACACAACCAAGAGAGGGAATCATACCCACAGCCATCATCACATGGAACCTGAAAGAGAAGACATTAGCATGTTGAGCTTCTTGTACAATCCGCATGAGGCCTGCAGTTAAACAGGTCCCCTTCAGAAGATCAGCTCAACAGAAAGTTGAACTTCATATGGTTGAGACCAAATGATTGACTTTCTAAAATGTGGAACTTTTGTATGGAGAGTGAGGTACAGTAGGGATTAGGGAATGTACCCTTTTTCCCCACTGTAGTGTGATCTCATAGTTGGTATATTTAATATTCAAGAGGTCAGGGTGCATGGAGGGCTTGCTTTACCCCCCACCCCACACAAAAAAACATACATTTTTTTTACATTTTCTGTTGTTCGACTTTTCAGAAAGTCAGTCATATGGTTTCTACCATATAAAGTTCAACTTTCTGTTGAGTCAATCTTCTGAAGCAGATCCGGACAAACAGTAAAGGAATCAGACCAAGAATATGGAGAAAGAGTATCTGTGAGAGAAACTGACAGATACAATGACCACTTGAAGCTCACACATAATTTTCCATTCTAATGTTGGAGGCACTATACTCAAAAGTACAACAAACACAGGCCCCAAATTATCAATTATGTCACAATAGATAAGCAATGTGGGTAGCAAATCTACAGGCATTATCACATACAATCTACAACAAAGGCCTTACCATGTTGAGCTACTTGTAGAATTCCACCAAAGCACCAACACACACAAACACACAGTAAAAACGTCAAGCAGTCATACTGCTAACTATGGACTATGGAACCTTATCACAAAAGAATAAGTACAGTAGTAACATATATTGTGTCAGACTACAGCTATGATACCTGAACAGATCGCTAACATTTAAACATGTAGTGTGTTAAGTACATGTACAGATCGGTAACATTTAAATGTGTAGTGTGTTAAGCAGGTGAACAGATCGCTAACACTTAAACGTTTAGTGTGTTAAGCAGGTGTACAGATCCTTAACATTTAAAAGTGTAGTGTGTTAAGCACATGTACAGATTGCTAACATTTAAACAAGTAGTGTGTTAAACATGTGTACAGATCGCTAACATTTAAACGTGTAGTGTGTTAAGCAGGTGTACAGATCACTAACATTTAAACGTGTAGTGTGTTAAGCAGGTGTACAGATCACTAACATTTAAACGTGTAGTGTGTTAAGCAGGTGTACAGATCACTAACATTTAAACGGGTAGTGTGTTAAGCAGGTGTACAGATCCTTAACATTTAAACGCGTAGTGTGTTAAGCAGGTGTACAGATCACTAACATTTAAACGTGTAGTGTGTTAAGCAGGTGTACAGATCACTAACATTTAAACGCCAGTGTGTTAAGCAGGTACAGATCACTAACATTGTGTGTTAAGCAGGTACAGATCACTAACATTTAAACGCGTAGTGTGTTAAGCAGGTGTACAGATCACTAACATTTAAACGTGTAGTGTGTTAAGCAGGTGTACAGATCACTAACATTTAAACGCGTAGTGTGTTAAGCAGGTGTACAGATCGCTAACATTTAAAAACGTAGTGTGTTAAGCAGGTGTTCTCACCTCAGCACTCTCTGAAGTGCTCTGTCCTATTCTTCAGCAGCTGTGTATTCTCAGCAATAGCTTAGGGGCTGTAGAGACGGAAATGGAAGTGTGTTAGATAAGTGGATAGCACACACACCGGCAGGTTGTATATGGAGGTAATACAGTGATTACTTTATTTATTTAGTTAACATTTGTTTACCATGGAAAGTCTGACTTGGAATGAAGCTAATTTTCAGCGGACACCCAGGGAGAAATGCTACAGATGCATGTCTTTGTGATGTGGGAGAAAACTGGAGTAGCCAGAGAAAACCCACACGAACACAGGGAGGACATGCAGACTCCACACAGAAGGCACTCCAGCCGAGAATGGAAGCAGAGAACTTCTTGCTGTGAGGCAACAACGCTACCTCTGCACCATTGTGCTGTCCAGTACTGACAGTACATTTATGGTGGATAGGTTCTTACCTCAGCTTCCCATTGACCTTAAGGTTCAGGATTATGACTTTTGAGGTCATTGTAGTGGTATCAACACTGTTCTCCTCTGTGAGAGATGCCAGTGGCAAGTGTCACTGTCTGGGCCAAACTGTTTAAGGCCTAAGCCTTATACTGATGACCATCATAGCCTTCTTGAAAGAGCCTTTCTCTGTAGTTTTAGTGTAAGAAGTGGAGGAAGATGTTACTCTCATCAAACCACCTTTGTGCTCTGAAAGTAGCACTCCCTTCTCCCTCAGCAGACATGTGTGGTCACTGAGAAGTAGCAGAGAACAATGGCAGATAATTTGCACATGCACACATTCTTATGTGTTTCAACTGTCATGCAACTGGGGAATCTCATTCACATGACCAGTGACAGGGCAGGTCAGTATACACACTGTTTTACAATGTTGCCCTTTAAAGCATGAAACAGGCCGTCATGAATGCGTTCATATGCTAATGAAGCATGCATTACAGTGGTTCCATTTCCATTTCCGTTAGGTGATCTGTGGAATTACAATTAACCCCTGCAGCCATAGTCAGTACTGTGCATATGCAGTGCATGCCAGAACATATGTATGATGTTGCAGTTAATAAAGTGCAGTGTTTAGTAAGTTCATACAATGCTCAAGCTGAGCAGTTCAGAAATAGTAATGAGGTGAGATCTCATTTTCATAATCACTGCATCAAGACACCTGAATATGTGCAATATAAGTATTAGGGAAGGCACTGAGAACCATCGCAGTACAGAAGAACTCATGGAGCAGTGAGTCTGAAAGCTGCAACAGGTGCAACCTCTCACTAATTGCTTGTACAGCATTTTGTACAACTTCCACAAGTTAAGTATTACTATTTTAGTCTCACTTTTTAAAATATGGGTACTGTTACCTGCTGTGGTACATACATATATCATGATGCTGCTTTGACAATTCTTTGATGAGTTATTGAACAAATGGATTGAAAAAGATACTGTTAGGGTAAGGCAGTTTGTTTTGCTGAAGAATTGTTAGGTCTAATAGGAAATACACTCAGCATCAAGTAATCAGAGCACATGTGAACACATTCAGGCTGGCTTTGTACTATTAATTGCTGCTAAACCATGCCTTCATGCCTTTTCACTACCGTATATATATATATATATATATATATATATATATATATATATATATATATATATGTATATATATATATATATATATATATATATATATATATATATATATATATATATATATATATGTGTGCATCTGAAGCATGACATAGAGAAACCTTTGGAGCATTCTCAAGTCACATGCTCGAGATACCCCACTGTATCCCCAGAAGATCATTGAAAGGTCTTTGTGGGTAGTACATGTAAATCCACACATACCGTTCTATCCACTGGAACATGTACTCCACAACTCCCATGGACTTTCAGACAAGGCCATTATGTCCACAATGTCTTCCATAGTCTCCCTAGCCACACAGTACCAGTCCATAATATCAGTGTAGCAGAGTCCATGAAATGGGTCCATGAAATGTTAAGCAAGGTCGGTTGACGTGGTGCCTCAAGGGGTAACTGCACTCACCACTGTGGTTCAAAGCAGCAATTGCAGTTTGTTGTATACGTACATTTACTAATGTGACAGCAACCCCTTAACATTTTTCTCACCATTCCCTTGGCATGAACACAAAGATTCTGCAGTGTGCATGTATACAGTAGGTGCATTTTCATAGCATGGCATTTATGCATTTATGAATCACTCTGCCATCTTGTTTTGCCTCATTTGCATACTACGTGCCACTCATTTTAATATTCTTTGTTTCTATGGCATTATATAGCCATTAGCACATACTGTCATGCACTGCTGCTTGGCATTCTCCTGTAATTGTGAAGTGTGTCTCTGAATTCCACACACCCAGCGAGTGGTCACTCGTCAAGCACATTCATTCACAGCAATCTGGCAAAGTTTTCTGAGTCCCAGACTATATCTGATAAACCTTTTTGTAATATAAAACAGTGGAAGCGTCATTTATTTCAGAGACTTTATTTTGATAATAAAGAACAATTACTCATTTGTATCAGGTAAAGATATGGCTTATTTTACAAAATCTCATACTTCAGTAAGATATACCCCACTTTGGGTATCTTAAGGTGGCAACCCTACAAATCATCCAGTATTGCATCACGCAGTTCAGTGTTTGCTTGACCCCAGTCCATTTTCCACAATGCCATAATAAACACTTCCTAAGCCTGAAAAGATTTTTGACAGTGTAGCTCTCTTGAGATCTATGTGCTACATCCTGTACATTTAAAGTACTAACTTAGTTTTATAAACTTTTCTTTCTAAATGTCCATGTACTAAAATGTAACTGCCCGTTCCAATAACCTGGCATGTAGAGTAGCGCATGTAATATTTATAGTAAGGTGACTCAAAAAAATGAAAACTTCTCTAAAACAGAACAGCTGCTGTTAAAAAAAGGAATAATTAGTAGGGCTTATACAACATTGCATGATGACTATAAGAATTAATCAGAGGAGGTTAGAAAATTAATGGCAAGATAAACTGGATAAACAATTCACAAAGAAACAATGGGAGGACATATGTATATCTCCCAAATATGCAACAAAGTCTAGAAGATTTAGGATTTTTACTTGAAAGTGTTTGCATAGGCATTTTTATACTCCAAGCAGACTACAAAGTATTGTTTCTCAGATAGATGGCAAATGTTGGAGGTGTGCTGGGGAAGAAAGAAGTAACTGGGAACATGCATTTTGGAAGTATAATTAAAATTCCCTACAGAGTCTGTGCTACAAATACTGGGTGAGCAAATGGATGTAAATAAGGAAATTATTTTTGAGCTAGGACACAGTATCTGAACTGCCTTGACAATGTAAGTCCCTGTTAAGTTTAATTCTGGTGACTGCCAAAAATCAATTACTACAAAATGGAAATCAAAGTCTAAACCAGGAGTATTTGAAGCAGTGAATGTTATAACAGGGATTAAAGAACTGGAAATAATATGTTTAGAAAAGGATAGCAACAAATTACATAGAAAAAATGGAAACTGCGAGAACAATACATGCAGAAAATGTTTTGGTGGAGGAATGAGGTTTAAGAGGAAGGCAGGAATTGACCGATTCATGTAATGTTGAATTAGCTATACGGTACAAAAGAATATATGTGATGTATAAAGTTTATAACTGTGAGCAACTTAATATGGTTTGTTTTCCTTTATAGAAATGTAATTTTGCTTATGTCACAAGTAGTAATTCAATAAAGGTGTTTAAAAAAGGGTCTATGTTAACTCATCGAACGCTTAAAAAAAGCTAACAATGATTTATCAAACCCATTTTTTACAGTGAGCTAATCGAAGGAAGGACACTCAGTAAACTCGGAGCTACAATATATAACATTAAGTATCCTGTTTTTTGTTTATTTTTGTTCTTTATTTCTTTGTTGTTTATAGCACTTTGTGTACTGTGTATTTTTTCTAGCTAGTTTCACTGTGTGTGAGGTATTAACTGGAAATTGTCCACTCTTATTAAGCATCTGTTGGGTTGTTTGTTTATGATAACTTGTTGCAGTTAAACTCTTTTTTTTCTAGTGGCTCCTTTAGCTGTTTAAAACTTTCATTTAAAGGCTCACTGCTGCTTTTCAGCTGTGAGTAACATTTCTGCAGTTTGTTCTAAGTAGTGGGGATATTTGTAGCATTTCCATATTCAGGCTTGTATTTGGGCCTAGTGTTTGTGGAGGCTGTGTGTCTGAGCACATAATTCAGGGACATCTTGTTTTAGCCAAAGCCATCAGGCATTTCAGTGAGAGAATTGTTTGAGGTCATTGGCTGACTGAGGTCTCCTGGACTACAGCCTAGACTAAGCACCTCATTGGTTCTTTTGAGATTTCTTTCTTAAAAGCTGTCTCAGGTTTCAACTTTCTGTTACCTAAGAAGCTCAATTGTGAGTGTTCAGCCATTTTACAGTGAGCTAATCGAAGGAAGGACACCCAGCAAACTCGGAGCTACAATATATAACATTAAGTATCCTGTTTTTTGTTTATTTTGTTCTTTATTTCTTTGTTGTTTATAGCACTTTGTGTACTGTGTATTTTTTCTAGCTAGTTTCACTGTGTGTGAGGTATTAACTGGAAATTGTCCACTCTTATTAAGCATCTGTTGGGTTGTTTGTTTATGATAACGTGTTGCAGTTAAACTCTTTTTTCTAGTGGCTCCTTTAGCTGTTTAAAACTTTCATTTAAAGGCTCACTGCTGCTTTTCAGCTGTGAGTAACATTTCTGCAGTTTGTTCTAAGTAGTAGGGATATTTGTAGCATTTCCATATTCAGGCTTGTATTTGGGCCTAGTGTTTGTGGAGGCTGTGTGTCTGAGCACATAATTCAGGGACATCTTGTTTTAGCCAAAGCCATCAGGCATTTCAGTGAGAGAGAATTGTTTGAGGTCATTGGCTGACTGAGGTCTCCTGGACTACAGCTTAGACTAAGCACCTCATTGGTTCTTTTGAGATTTCTTTCTTAAAAGCTGTCTCAGGTTTCAACTTTCTGTTACCTAAGAAGCTCAGTTGTGAGAATTCAGCCATTTTACTGTGAGCTAATCGAAGGAAGGACACTCAGCAAACTCGGAGCTACAATATATAACATTAAGTATCCTGTTTTTGTTTATTTTGTTCTTTATTTCTTTGTTGTTTATAGCACTTTGTGTACTGTGTATTTTTTCTAGCTAGTTTCACTGTGTGTGAGGTATTAACTGGAAATTGTCTACTCTTATTAAGCATCTGTTGGGTTGTTTGTTTATGATAACTTGTTGCAGTTAAACTCTTTTTTTCTAGTGGCTCCTTTAGCTGTTTAAAACTTTCATTTAAAGGCTCACTGCTGCTTTTCAGCTGTGAGTAACATTTCTGCAGTTTGTTTCTCACCCTCCCTCCCTGTTGGTATAGTGTTTTTATAGTTGGTGGCTTTACAGTTGCCCCTAGTGTAAATTTGATCTGGAACCCTCCTCCCAGTCTAGTGTCATTACCTCATTCTACCCAGTACAGGGAGAGCATTTGAGAAGGCCAATCAGCTTAGTTTCTGCTACTCCTTTCTCTCTTTCCTTTCTCTCTTTCCAAAAAAAAAATGTATCTGCTTTTACTGTATTTGTGTTTTTTCCTACTTTTTTTTGCTTTTACGTTATCTTAAAAGTACTCAATTGTATTTATTACTGCTTGGTGTAACTCATTCTAAGCCTTTTAGTTTAAGCACCTGGGCTTCAGACCAGTTTACATTAGGAAGGTTTGTGGTCTGCACTGTAGTGGCAGAACAGGTAGCTACATCCTTCTAAGTTGGGAACTGCTGATTGAGGGCTCAGTGTCTGTTATTCTAAAAGTGTATTAATTCTGGTTTAAGCACTTGGGCTTGAGGCCAGTTATTTTACATTAAGAGGGTTCGTGTTCTGCACTCTTGTGGGAGGAGAGGCTGGACTCTGTCCTTCTGATCTGGGAATTTCTGGTTAAAGCTTATAGTGCCTGCATATTTGAACTGCTTCTTACTGAAATTGGTACACCTCATTTGCTGTAGCATAGACTAGATCCAGGCCTGCTGAATCTTGCTTTGTTTGTATAACTTGAGCACTAATCCAGGCATTCTTTAAAGTATTCAGTTGTATTTATTACTGCTGGTAGTAACTTGATTAAAGTGTAGCTATCATTTCTAAGTCTTTTGGATTAAGCACTTGGGCTTCAGACCAGTTGTTTTACATTAGGAAGGTTTGTGGCCTGCACTGTGGTGGCAGGACAGGTAGCTTACATCCTTCTAAGTTGGGAACTGCTGATTGAGAGCTCAGTGTCTGTTATTCTAAAAGTGTATTAGTTCTGGTTTAAGCACTTGGGCTTCAGGACAGTTATTTTACGTTAAGAAGGATTGTGGTCTGCACTCTTGTGGGAGGAGAGGCTGGACTCTGCCCTTCTGAGCAGGGAATTTCTGGTTAAAGGCTTATAGTGCCTGCATATTCTAACTGTTTCTTACTGAAATTGGTACATCTTGTTTGCTGTAGCATAGACTAGATCCAGGCCTGCTGAATCTAGCTTTATTTGTATGCTTGTTGTTTGTTTATTTCCCAGAAATGCTAATTCCACCTAAAACGCGGCCTTTTAGCACTTCTGTGGATCCCTAGTGATATCTGCATTGCTTACTGTACTAATTTCCTTGTTTCACTTGAAAGAAAGTTACTGTTTGTTGTTTTTGCATTTAAGTTACCTGTAACACATTGCATTTAAGTTACCTGGCACTTGCTCACTAAAGCAATTATATAAGTCAGCTCTAAAAATTAAAGCACTACACCCTCACAAACTCCCCTTGAGTACCTTGTTCCCCATTGGCCCTTTTTTCAATTATAAAGGAATTCCCAATACTATTCTAGCATGTCCAAAGGTCAGTTGTCAATCTCCTCTCCGGTCCAGCTGGTGAATCTGGGAATCTTGAGGCAATGTTAAAACTGCCTCATGTACACAGACAACCCTCTCCTCCTCCCAACAAATTCCAACACATGTGAGAGATGCAACCATATAGCCAAACTGGAGGCTAAGCTCTCTCAACTCAGTACTGGCGTAACCAGTCAGGAGGAGAAGGAAACCACACTCACTACAATTCCAGTCTCACATAGACCTACCACGACAACAAACCAAACACATAAACACACTAAAACATACTCGGAGGCTCTAAATAAAAATCTGCCTAAGCAGCAGAGACCTCCAAAGCAGACACCCAAGCAACAGCTACCCCAAAACAAAACACGTGCAACACATAGCTCACAAAGCCAGTGTGCGAACAGTTACAGCCCTTAAGGCTAAACAACACACCTGATACACTTGTAATAGGTGACTCTATCGTCAGGCACACTGGCGTCCCGCTCACCAGGCTGAACAAGGAGAAGGTCACGGTGAGCTGCCTTTCAGGCGCTAGGATCCGCCACATAACACAAGCACTCAGGTCACTCCAAGGCAGAGTACAAATATGACTCAGTCATTGTCCATTGTACAGATCACTAACATTTAAACGTGTAGTGTGTTAAGCAGGTGTACAGATCACTAACATTTAAACGTGTAGTGTGTTAAGCAGGTGTACAGATCACTAACATTTAAACGCATAGTGTGTTAAGCAGGTGTACAGATCACTAACATTTAAACGCGTAGTGTGTTAAGCAGGTGTACAGATCACTAACATTTAAACGCGTAGTGTGTTAAGCAGGTGTACAGATCACTAACATTTAAACGCGTAGTGTGTTAAGCAGGTGTACAGATCACTAACATTTAAACGTGTAGTGTGTTAAGCAGGTGTACAGATCACTAACATTTAAACGCGTAGTGTGTTAAGCAGGTGTACAGATCGCTAACATTTAAAAACGTAGTGTGTTAAGCAGGTGTTCTCACCTCAGCACTCTCTGAAGTGCTCTGTCCTATTCTTCAGCAGCTGTGTATTCTCAGCAATAGATTAGGGGCTGTAGAGATGGAAATGGAAGTGTGTTAGATAAGTGGATAGCACACACACCGGCAGGTTGCATATGGAGGTAATACAGTGATTACTTTATTTATTTAGTTAACATTTGTTTACCATGGAAAGTCCGATTTGGAATGAAGCTAATTTTCAGCGGACACCCAGGGAGAAATGCTACAGATGCATGTCTTTGTGATGTGGGAGAAAACTGGAGTAGCCAGAGAAAACCCACACGAACACAGGGAGGACATGCAGACTCCACACAGAAGGCACTCCAGCCGAGAATGGAAGCAGAGAACTTCTTGCTTTTAGGCAACAACGCTACTTCTGCACCATTGTGCTGTCCAGTACTGACAGTACATTTATGGTGGATAGGTTCTTACCTCAGCTTCCCATTGACCTTAAGGCTCAGGATTATGACTTTTGAGGTCATTGTAGTGGTATCAACACTGTTCTCCTCTGTGAGAGATGCCAGTGGCAAGTGTCACTGTCTGGGCCAAACTGTTTAAGGCCTAAGCCTTATACTGATGACCATCATAGCTTTCTTGAAAGAGCCTTTCTCTGTAGTTTTAGTGTAAGAAGTGGAGGAAGATGTTACTCTCCTCATCAAACCACCTTTGCGCTCTGAAAGTAGCACTCCCTTCTCCCTCAGCAGAAACGTGTGGTCACTGAGAAGTAGCAGAGAACAATGACAGATAATTTGCACACACACACATTCTTATGTGTTCCAACTGTCATGCAACTGGGGAATCTCATTCACATGACCAGTGACAGGGCAGGTCAGTATACACACTGTTTTACAATGTTGCCCTTTAAAGCATGAAACAGGCCGTCATGAATGCGTTCATATGCTAATGAAGCATGCATTACAGTGGTTCCATTTCCATTTCGGTTAGGTGATCTGTGTAATTACAATTAACCCCTGCAGCCATAATCAGTACTGTGCATATGCAGTGCATGCCAGAACATATGTATGATGTTGCAGTTAATAAAGTGCAGTGTTTAGTAAGTTTATACAATGCTCAAGCTGAGCAGTTCAGAAATAGTAATGAGGTGAGGTCTCATTTTCATAATCAGTGCATCACGACACCTGAATATGTGCAATATAAGTATTAGGGAAGGCACTGAGAACCATTGCAGTACAGAAGATCTCATGGAGCAGTGAGTCTGAAAGCTGCAACAGGTGCAACCTCTCACTAATTGCTTGTACAGCATTTTGTACAACTTCCACAAGTTAAGTATTACTATTTTAGTCTCACTTTTTAAAATATGGGTACTGTTACCTGCTGTGGTACATACATATATCATGATGCTGCTTTGACAATTCTTTGATGAGTTATTGAACAAATGGATTGAAAAAGATACTGTTAGGGTAAGGCAATTTGTTTTGCTGAAGAATTGTTAGGTCTAATAGGAAATACACTCAGCATCAAGTAATCAGAGCACATGTGAACACATTCAGGCTGGCTTTGTACTATTAATTGCTGCTAAACCATGCCTTCATGCCTTTTCAATACCGTATATATATATATATATATATATATATATATATATATATATATATATATATGTGCATCTGAAGCATGACATAGAGAAACCTTTGGAGCATTCTCAAGTCACATGCTCGAGATACCCCACTGTATCCTCAGAAGATCATTGAAAGGTCTTTGTGGGTAGTGCATGTAAATCCACACATACCGTTCTATCCACTGGAACATGTACTCCACAACTCCCATGGACTTTCAGACAAGGCCATTATGTCCACAATGTCTTCCATGGTCTCCCTAGCCACACAGTACCAGTCCATAATATCAGTGTAGCAGAGTCCATGAAATGGGTCCATGAAATGTTAAGCAAGGTCAGTTGACGTGGTCCCTCAAGGGGTAACTGCACTCACCACTGTGGTTCGAAGCAGCAATTGCAGTTTGTTGTATATGTACATTTACTAATGTGACAGCAACCCCTTAACATTTTTCTCACCATTCCCTTGGCATGAACACAAAGATTCTGCAGTGTACATGTATACAGTAGGAGCATTTTCATAGCATGGCATTTATGCATTTATGAATCACACTGCCATCTTGTTTTGCCTCATTTGCATACTACGTGCCACTCATTTTAATATTCTTTGTTTCTATGGCATTATATAGCCATTAGCACATACTGTCATGCACTGCTGCTTGGCATTCTCCTGTAATTGTGAAGTGTGTCTCTGAATTCCACACACCCAGCGAGTGGTCACTCGTCAAGCACATTCATTCACAGCAATCTGGCAAAGTTTTCTGAGTCCCAGACTATATCTGATAAACCTTTTTGTAATATAAAACAGTGGAAGCGTCATTTATTTCAGAGACTTTATTTTGATAATAAAGAACAATTACTCATTTGTATCAGGTAAAGATATGGCTTATTTTACAAAATCTCATACTTCAGTAAGATATACCCCACTTTGGGTATCTTAAGAGGTGGCAACCCTACAAATCATCCAGTATTGCATGACGCAGTTCAGTGTTTGCTTGACCCCAGTCCATTTAACACAATGCCATAATAAACACTTCCCAAGCCTAAAAAGATTTTTGACAATGTAGCTCTCTTGAGATCTATGTGCTACATCCTGTACATTTAAAGTACTAACTTAGTTTTATAAACTTTTCTTTCTAAATGTCCATGTACTAAAATGTAACTGCCCGTTCCAATAACCTGGCATGTTGAGTAGAGCATGTAATATTTATAGTAAGGTGACTCAAAAAAATGAAAACTTCTCTAAAACAGAACAGCTGCTGTTAAAAAAAGGAATAATTAGTAGGGCTTATACAACATTGCATGATGACTATAAGAATTAATCAGAGGAGGTTAGAAAATTAATGGCAAGATAAACTGGATAAGCAATTCACAAAGAAACAATGGGAGGACATATGTATATCTCCCAAATATGCAACAAAGTCTAGAAGATTTAGGATTTTTACTTGAAAGTGTTTGCATAGGCATTTTTATACTCCAAGCAGACTACAAAGTATTGTTTCTCAGATAGATGGCAAATGTTGGAGGTGTGCTGGGGAAGAAAGAAGTAACTGGGAACATGCATTTTGGAAGTATAATTAAAATTCCCTACAGAGTCTGTGCTACAAATACTGGGTGAGCAAATGGATGTAAATAAGGAAATTATTTTTGAGGTAGGACACAGTATCTGAACTGCCTTGACAAAGTAATTCCCTGTTAAGTTTAATTCTGGTGACTGCCAAAAATCAATTACTACAAAATGGAAATCAAAGTCTAAACCAGGAGTATTTGAAGTAGTGAATGTTATAACAGGGATTAAAGAACTGGAAATAATATGTTTAGAAAAGGATAGCAACAAATTACATAGAAAAAATGGAAACTGCGAGAACAATACATGCAGAAAATGTTTTGGTGGAGGAATGAGGTTTAAGAGGAAGGCAGGAATTGACCGATTCACGTAATGTTGAATTAGCTATACAGTACAAAAGAATATATGTGATGTATAACGTTTATAACTGTGAGCAACTTAATATGGTTTGTTTTCCTTTACAGAAATGTAATTTTGCTTATGTCACAAGTAGTAATTCAATAAAGGTGTTTAAAAAAGGGTCTATGTTAAATCATGGAATGCTTAAAAAAAGCGAACAATGATTTATCAAACCCATGTAAGTGAAAGCTTACAGTTTCGAATGCTTAGAACAGCGATTTTTTTCCCCCAGGGAAAAAAATCGCTGTTCCACACAACAAAAAAAAATTTTAAAACATTACATAAAGTAGGGGGCTTCACCCCCCAAACCCCCCTCCTTAAATATATCAACTCCAAGATTGCACTACAGTCACGAAAACGGCAAAGTAATAGAAGTGGCCAAGTGATTTCTTTCCCAGGGAAATAATTTGCTTATATGCCGTTTCGCTATTTTGCCTTTTTGTGCTTTCAAGTTCGATCAAGATGCATTCAAAGGAATGTGTCTTTGATCATTTAATAGGAACCCTTAAAAATTATGCACATTACTTGGCAAGACATCTAACAACATGAAGTTCCACCAAGCAACAGGTTCAACTCTTAAGGGTACATGAAAAAAGGAAATTAATGAACAAATAGCACTTAACACCCATCTTACCTAATTGTCTTTCATAGTCTGATTTAACAGACTCAGTACTTGATCAAATAAGTTTTACCTTTGAGAGGAGTCACAGTTTTTGTGAAGCCTATAACAGCAATCAAACTTTGATGTTGAATCTTCAGTACAGTGTTGTATGTATTTTTATTTGCAATTCCACCAGTGTAAACTGAAAATGTTTTCCATTTTCAGTGTCTTGGAGGAGGTATGTAATAGACGTTAAGGTAAAACAGAAGACTGATAGGAGTCCCATCATCCTGTGTACCTATGTTCCACTGAAGCATGCTTCATTGATTTATTATATCAGAAAGCATAAGTCATAAGTGCTTAAAAGTAACGAAAACAAATATTTTTTTTGTCAGAGTTCAAGCCCCACCCCCGCTCCCCCATGTGAAGTCCAAGACCACATAAGCCCCACAATCCCCGTTACTAATATATACCAATTCTATTACTGCACAATAGTGAAGAATAGTATTAAAAAAAACAGCTGTAGTGCATCATTGGCTTGCACAATGTACCACTATCTCAATGCAGCTTCAGTAAAATGCAACCAAAAGAAATCACACAAAATTGCCACCATTCAATGTTCTCTTAAATGAGGAATTTCATTTTTACATTCTCAAAAAATCCTGTCCCGTATAAAAGCATAAAAGCACACTCATTTCTTCAGTGGAATCATCCAGCTATCAAAACTGAATAATATATTGAATATTCTGCCATCAACAACTATAATATTCTAAAACTTTTCAGTTGTTTAAAACCTAGAAACAGCCTGGTCTGTAGAGTAGACTGATAAAGCTCTGACTACCACCCAGAAGAAACAAAGCTCAAATAGTAGCTTGGCTGTTGGAAGAGCCAGGCAGAGGAGGCTGGAAGTGACAGGCTGACCAACACTCCTGTCCTAAGGTGAGAAATTAGTAGTTCTAACCAAATGATAGGTGTCAACTTAATGGAGGCTTCCATGACACCAGAAAGGCCAGAATCAAGGACATGAGCATGGCAATCCCAAGCCAGTGCCAGTAGCTCTCACAGAATGTGAGTGGAAGCATGCACACATCTGCAGAGAGTATAGGATGCCACATAGTGACTCAGCTGCTCATATCAGCCACTAGGTCTGGGGTCAGGGTCTCAGTAGAAATGTCCTCATTGCTGGGATGCCAGAGAAGACACAGACTCCCTTCATGGTTGCTTGGACGATGGCCTCCGTGTGGAGAATACCTACCAAAAGGGAATGAACAGGATGAAGAGCAATAGGAGGACTCGCAATAGTTGTCCGGTGTGGTGGCAAGTCCCTAAGTTGTTACAGTGCATGACAAAATAAAGCAGGAAAAAGTGTCATGTGTCATTAGAGAAATAATCTGTGCAAACTCAAGTATTCAAATGATAACTGTCTCCCCCACTTCAGGGATGTACATGCAAGCTGTCATAACACTAGCTGACGATAAGATTATGTTTGCAATTTTTTATAAATAGTTTGGATAAATGTCTGTTTTATTGTATTGTTAATGTTAGTCTTTGTAAATGTTGTGTCTTTTTCTGATCAAGAAACAGTTTATTTTAAAAAAAATAAAATACATTTTAAATTACCATTTTTAGTGAAAAATAGAAATCACAGGAAGACAGAAATTGAAAACAGTTAGATATATGCTTATATAATAAACATCCAAAGCCAAGTACAGTGAACAAGAAAATGCATTAGATTGACTACAACACTAAAATAATCAGTCAGGCTCCTACAGCAGGGAACAGTCAGCTGATTGAATTAAGACCAATGATACAGAGTTAGTGAACCTCATGTAAGGTTACTGGCTTAGAGTTAAATAGTAAATAGCAGCTGTGGAAACTGATGTAGCATGGATTACCACAATATTCAAAAGTGGCTTATTTTTGGAATTGTTGATGGACTAAATCATGTAGCCCAGTCGGATATATGATCCCTGAAGTGAGTGTGCTCCAACTGGAAGCATTAATAGAACAGAGACTTCTGTTGGTGAGTGTCATTTGTGTCCCAGTACAAGAAAGACAAAGAGCAACATATTTCTTGATTTCGGGCAGTTACATAAAAGATGATGACTTTAGTGAGGAGTTAAAAGGGGGATAAAAAAACAAAAAGACTGAAAGTGTAATAACAGCAAATACAACTGTCTTTGATCTGAAGCTAGTTAGTTGTTTTGTAAAGCAATGTTATGCTGTTCAAAATAATGGGCTTTTTTTTTTCAAAACAGGTTTATTGTTTTAACATACAAGAGAAATATCATAACAATTTTATACAAGTAATTAAAAATAGATATGATTATAACATTCAACAAAACAACTAAAGTATTTACAAAGACATCCACTACAATCAGATCAATTAATTAAACTAAAATACCATGCTATTGAAATTAGGATTTTTTTAACAAATTTTGTAAATTATCCCATACAATGTAATAAGATGTTTTTCTAGTTGTTCTTGACCTAATTGTGTTTATTTCCATATGGCACACTATATTCATAACATTTTTAAATTCATTGAACGAAGGAGGTGTATCTGAAATCCAATTTCTGGTTATTATTTTCCTAGCCACTGCTAGAATAGACCATAACAAGGGAAGCTTAACCTTTTAACACTTTGAGGTACAGGTGTGTTGAATAATATAAGAGATTTAGAAATAATGAAATTATCTGTAAAAGAGCCTGCAAAATTCATTAATTGACTTCCAGTATTCTTTCAATTTTATACAGTCATAAAACATATGAGCCCAGTCAGCATTAATTTCTACATTACATCTCTTACATAGATTATCTTTATTATTTATTTTATTCATCATCAAAGGTGTATAAAAAGATCTATGTAAAAATTTCCATGTATAAAGTCTCCAGACAATGGAAGACGTAGTTCTATAAGCAGATTCCAATATATATTGTTTATCTTGTTGATTTGGTGGGTCCCCATTAATAGAAGTGAAATAATTCCAGTATGTATCTACACTGTAAAAAGTTTCTTGTCTGATAATTTTATGTATGTATGAAAGTTTACCTTTATCAGAAACTTTATGTTGTAAATTTAATATCAAGTAATCAATCAGTGTTGGAATAGATTCTTTAACTGTTATAGACATTAGATCTATTTTATCAATGAGATGTTGTCTAAAGGTCTGAACCTCTAACCAGCAAGTTTCTCTTAGATCAAATTCTTGTTTTAAGAAATCTAGATTTTTAACTTTATTATCAGATATCAACTGATACCAGTACTTTAGGTCATTATCTATAGCTAAATGAGTTCCTTCAGAAGTAGATGACAAAAGCATACCCTGAGTATACATTATAGGAATATAATAAAATTCCATTCCCTATACTTAGGGTGCATGAATATAAAGTTACGATAGCTAATAATAATATTTAATGGGTAACAAACCACATGTTTAGGTGTAATAGGTGAAGTACAAAATTCCTTTAGTAACCATAACATGGAGTTATTTACAATCATATTTTTATGTGTTAAGGAGATTTTCATGAAGTGCATACTAATTAGCTCCCAATAATCTTTCCATTTTGCGACATATGACTGATCTATTAATAAAGTAATAACTTTTACAATAGAAGAGATAGTATATAAATTAAAGTCTGGAAAAGAAATACCCCCTGAGACCAGCTATTAGTATGTTTCTTTAATGCAATCCTAGGTCTATTAGGTGC
Source organism: Protopterus annectens (assembly GCF_019279795.1). Classification (NCBI taxonomy): domain Eukaryota; kingdom Metazoa; phylum Chordata; order Ceratodontiformes; family Protopteridae; genus Protopterus; species Protopterus annectens. Next base: position 412,558,353 of record NC_056734.1, read on the forward strand.
CCATAGGAAATTTAACATTAGTGTATTCAGTTTCTTGATAATTATTTTTGTAGGTGGAAGTATTATTGATTGTATTAAGTATAAAATCTTGGGGAATATTATCATTTTAATAATTGTAAGTCTCTCCTCCATAGTAAAAACATATTATTCCAGGTATTAAAAAGATTTTGTATATTAAGAAAACAGGTATTATAATTATTATATATAATAGATTTAATATCTTTAGATAGTATTATACCTAAATAAGTTATCTGACCTGAATTGGGTACATATTTAGTAAAATCACTAATGAGAATATTTTTCGTGTATATATAGGTAGTATTTTAGTTTTTCTTCATTGAATATTAAACCAGAAATACTTTTAAAATTCATCATTTTATCAAATAGAGACTGCATAGAAGAATTAGATCCTGCTGATGTAATTAGAACATCATCTGCAAAAGTTGAATTTTGGATGTTGTATTTTCATCTATTTCAAAACCCTCTATGTCAGTACTGTTTCTGATCAAATTAGCCCAAGGCTCCATTACTAAAGTGAATAATAGTGGAGAAAGTGGACATCCTTGTTTTGTACCTTTAAAATGGGTATTTTTGTGAAACATATGTTCCTACCTTAATATAAGCCAATGTTCCTTTGTATAAATGCTCAATTAGATTTACAAATGCATCTGAGAAGTTTGTGCACTTCAGTAAGGTAAACAGATAGTCCCAACTTACTGAATCAAATGCTGAACTTATATCAAGACTAATAAGTGTTAAATCTTTCTTTTTCCTATTTGCAAAATCAATTAATGTTAAAGTTCTTCTTATATTATCAAAAGTATTTCTGTTTACAATGAAGCCTGTCTGATCTATATCTATAATGCCGGGATGATTGTCTTCAATCTATCAGCAAAAATACTCATAAACATTTTATAATCAACATTAAGTAATGAGATGGGCCGATATGAAGTACATCTAGTTGGATCTTTATTAGGTTTTAAAATTGGCAAAATAAATGTATATTGCCAAGATGGGGGGGTTATTAACTCAGTTTGGGCCAAAATAAAAACCTTATGTATTAATGAATATGTACTTTTAGAAAGGATTTTATATATCTCTGGTATAATACCATCATTACCCGGTGCTTTGTTTGATTTAAGCTTATTTATTTGTGTAATAACCTCTGTATATGAAATACTTTTGTCCAATAGTTTAATCTGTTGTTTATTAAGCTTTTTATTCATGTTTGTGGTTATAAACTCCTTTATTTTATCTTTAGGTTCCATGTTAATGTTATTATGGTTAATTTTGTGAAAGTGATTTCTAAATTCATCTAGTATTTCTGGTATACTAGAAACATTCTTCTTTTCCTTAGAGAAAAGATTTCTTTGATATGGTTTTGTTTATTCAACCTTTTGTTTTATTTTTAAGTCTATGTAAGTATTTGGGGCTTATTGAATAAGACAAAACTTGTATTTCTCTAAAGTTATTTTAACTTTATGAGTTAAAATTTCTTTGTATTTCTCATTTAGTTTGTTTATTTCTTCAATAACTTTCTTGTCTATAATATTTTCTTTATTATTATGTTTATAAGAGTCTAATTTACTTTGAATATCTAACAATTCCTTATCCCAAGATTTCCTTTTATTATTATACCATCTGATACTTTGTCCATATAGATATGATTTTAAGGCATCCCAAACATAGACAATGGAGACTTCAGGAGTATTATTTATGTCTAAAAATGTTTTACTTCTGAAAGTATATATTCTTTATAGTCTTTTAGTTGAGTTAAGTATGCTGGTATCCTTTTGATCTGAACATTATGAGTATTTTTATCATGAATTCAAAACAATTGAATTATGATCAGATATAGGACATGAAATGATTTTGGAATTAATTAAATCTGTTACCATCTGGTTAGAAATAAAGACCCTATCTATTTTTGAATAAGTTTTGTATCTGTTAGAAAATAAGGTGTATGGTAATGATTTTGAATCTATCTGATTATTAATATCATTCAAATGATAAGAATTAGCAAAATCATTTAAATGTTTTGCATTAGATGTAATTCTTCTTTTTCCTATAGTGGTAGTATCACTTTCATGTAGTATACAATTAAAGTCACCAGCTAAAATAATATCTCCTATAGAGAATGATATGATCTTATCAAGATGATGTTTCACTGTATTAATACCAATTCCAGGTATCCAATATACATTAATTAAAGTGTAAGTCTTCCCATTAATTTGTATTGTAACCATACAAAACATTCCTTTGTCATCCTGATAAGACTTAATGGTTTTAGGAATGGGCATACTTTTATTCCATAAAATAGCCACTCCTCTTTTTTCTGAGTGTGCTCTGAACTAACCAATACTGTATATTTGTTTGTGGCTAGTTTATCAATATCTTTTTTCAAGAGATGGGTTTCTTGCAGGAAGACTAAGTTGGCCTTATGTAAATTAATGTATCTTATTAGGCTTGCCCTTTTACACGGATTATTCAATCCATTAATGTTTAAAGAAATTCCTTTTAAAGATGTCATTTGGCATTTTAAAACTTAAGAATCTTATGATCAAAATAACAAATAACAACATAAGTAATGTTACATCTCCTCCTTTAGGTGTACCTTTAAATATAGCTGTATTTATTGAATCTCTTATGGGATTTTGTATAGGATTCAATTTTGTTTGTAGTGACAATGAGTGTACAAAATATATTGTGGATGTCAAAACTATATACATATAACAATGAACAAGTGAAAATAATGTAAGGATTAAACCTTGCATCCAGCCTGGAGTTAAAAACTCCAACTTAGAGTAGTATTTACCACTCAAGTTAACCCCTACCCTAAGCAGCAGTACCTCAGCTACCACCTTATCAATTTAATACTGGTTATATTTAACTTAAATTAACAGCTTTCAATTCAATTATCTAGCAAGACAAGACTACACATTTGATAAAACAGCATCATATAAACTAAAATAAACTTTTTTTTAAAAACTATTCATACTACTATATACATCTATGTAATATAATACACTTGTATTCAAATAGCATTCAAATAATCTTGATATTAGGAACCAAGAGGAGAGAGAGAAATAAAAGATGTGAAAGAGGGAGAGAGAGTGAAAGAAAGAGAGAGAGAGAAAAAAAAAAAAGGAAGGCATATTTACATATTAATTTATTCAAAGTATGTAAAAATAAGTTCTAACATTCATTTAAATCAAAAACTTTGGCTAATATGGTTCAGACATTACATATATTAAGATGCATCTATTTTCTGTCATGTAAATGCAGTCAACAGCTTCCAAAAAAAACCTTGAATTGCTTGTATATGAGCATTTTACTCATACTCATTATTGTCAATAGAATAAAATATTATATTTATAGAAATTGTTATAAATCATACTGCATAGTTATGCAAATTCTCAGAAACACTTGCATTACTGTAAAAGGGGCCATCTGTATTTTGTATGTCTATACTACTGCTTTAAAATATATCACATGACAATTTCTTCCAGAATAGAGTTATAAAGTTATTTATGCTTGTCAATCAGATGAATTAAATGAGTTATAGTAATGTATATGTTTGGAACATAAGTTTTAACACAGATTAGTATGCTGCAGTCAAGTAGATTTTCAAAAACACTTGAATAAATGTTTCATTTTCTATGCCTTCTAAAATAAGACATTTACTTACTACAAGAAACTGCATCATTTAAAATCATTATAACTGACATATTTTATGAATTATAACATAGATATTTAAGTAATTATATAAAATAACTCACATTTAAATGTTAAAGAGTTCATTTTCCTTCACATAGTCGCATCTGCATCAGTTCTACTTCCTGGTAGAGTGTTCTTCCTGAATCTGCGATGTGTCAGTGTGATATCTGGGTCAAAGGTCAGATTGACTGCTTTCAGCTTCTCTGTGAGAATTCTGAGAGTTGAAGCTTTTAAAACAACTCGAGGACACTGTTCATGAGGTAGCCCACATCCCAGATTGTCTCCCTTAACATTTTGGCAGGAAACTTGTTAAAAACTAGTGACAAACATTCATTTAGCAGTGTAAATGCATCTAAACATGACAAAACCTTCGTGATGTATTTTACAGGTTATTACAGCCTCTATGTAAGTGAAATTAAGCCCAAAGTTATTAATAAGTAATAAAACTCAATATTTTTGTCCCAACTCAATTTTTATGCAAATCTTATTATTTACTGTGTCTAGATGATCAAAAGCATTTCTATATATTAATATGAAAAAAAAATAAAGAGAAAGAATAAAGAAAAGAAAAAGAGAGTAGAAAATAAAAGAGTGTAAAGCAGAGATAAAAAAAATGTAAGAGAAAGCTATAAGAAGTATATACAATGGAATATTACTTACTGTTTATATTAATAGAGTTAAAAATAAAACATATTATTTACTATTATTTAGTTCTAATTATTATTAGTTAAAGCATGACAGATTATTTACAAACAAGCATAAGCAGTATAATCAAGAAAGTATAATTAGGAATAGCATTTGAAGAACATATAAACTTTTTACAAGGAATAAATATGTTATTATTCCATTTATCATATTTTCATTACTCTTCTCTCCTGCCCTCCCCACCCTTTACCCACTACATAATCTAAATAGAATGTCATTGTTTAAACAAAGAAAAGAAGAAAAGGAGAAAAAAAAGAAAAAAATGTATCAAATTACTGACCTTACTTCTCTTTTCAGAAAGAGAAACAAAGTGAATAATAGCTTGTTATTAGTTCCTCAGATATTTTGACTGGTTATGAAACAAAACATTTCTTTGCACACAGAGAATAACTTTGATTAAATCTTTTTCAGAATATTTGTGGCTTTCTGGAAATGCAGGAACTATATTTAAAAGATTAATAATGAAATAAAACGATGAGAGAAAAAAAAAAAAAACATAGAACAAATCATTTGTTTTTTAGTCTCTTCTTCTTCTCTGAAGTCTTCCACGAAGTTTCAGTTGCCAGTCTCTTTAATGAAGGACTAGCCCATTCCATTTCCTCTATTTTATCCAAAATCTTATTTTTTTTGATAAACAGTAAAGCAGAGTCTAGGTCATCAAAAATTTTAGGACCATCAGGAAGGAAGATTTTTAGCTTGGCAGGAAACAGAAGGTATGTTTTAAACTGTGCTTTTTAAGCTCCCTTATTAGTGGCAGAAAAACTTTTCTTTTAGCTATTACCAAGGAAGAATAGTCATTGTCAAAATGCACAGTTGTCTCATTAATCTTAACAGGAGCTTTAGCCCAAGCAGATTTAAGAACCATCTCTTTATCAAAGATGATAGAAATCTAACTATAACTGATCTAGGATAGTTTTTGTTAGAGTTAGTATTAGCTATAGATCTATGTGCTCTTCGATACCAAAAGAGAATGCTTCTGGTAAGTCTAAAGTTTTAGGGAGCCATGTTGTTAAAAAAGAAGTAATATTATTACCTTCAATATTTTCTGGCAGTCCAAAAATCCTGATGTTATTGCACCTAGATCTATTTTCCAGGTCATCCAGCTTTGTTTGTAAATGTGTATTTTGTTTCAGCAGAAACTCAATGTTGATTTCCTCTTCTTGGATTCTATTTTCCATGTCATTCACAGCTTCTTCTATGCCTGTCATCTGGATCTTCTGTTGTTGCAGGTCTATATGTAACAAGTCTATTTGTTTTGTAGTTTTTCTATGAAGGTATCAATTTTAGTATCCATTTTATCCATCTTAGCAGTAAGTTGCTGGATTATAGTTATCAGAGACTGAAGTTCTTTCTTGATGCTGGAGTCTTGAGAATTTGTCTTACTGGAACTCATTTCAGACTGATAAACTGACAGGAAAATTTCCAAAGTGATTTCTGACAGGAATATTGTTAAAATTTCCTTTCTTTTTTAGATATAGTTCAAGAACTATATAAAACAAACATATTTAGAAAGAAAATTACTTCAAAAATTAATTTTTTAAGTAATTAATTCCTGTCAGTGTAATGAAATTGGTGGAGCTGAAGAAATCTGCTGCTATCCTGTGTTCATCCTTGGCCACGCCCCACCCAAAATAATGGGCTTTGAAGTATGAACTCGCAAGCTCTGTCTACTACTACCTTTAAAAAAGAGCAGCTCTTGTCCAAAGAAGCCCAAATGATGTGGAAGCCATATTAACTTTGTGGAAAGAGTTATTCCTTTTCCATTTGCAGTTTTTGCTTCAGAAGTGAAAAGTTGGGACATCTTATGAAGACTGAAAGCAGAGAAGAAATGTTACTTTTGAGGCATTAAACATGAAGTAATATAGACACATGTGGAATGAGATATCTTCTGATAGCTGAAGTGATCGGAAGTATGAAGGGAGATACCAAGACAGCTATGAATACACCAGACAAAATGTACTTCATCAAGTCTTTTCAGAGTGCCAAATGACCCTGACCGGGTTTTATTGAGAGCAATGATAGGACATCTAGGGGATCACCAGTCTTCATGTGCTATCAAATCTAAAGCAGTTTGGTGATAGTAAGGGGGATCTTATAAACACTACATTATTAGTACACAAACTCAATTCAAGATCAGGATAATCAGAAAACAAATAGTGCTAAAAGCAAAGATTAGAAAAGATCCCAGAGACTGGGGGAACACCAAAACTAAATATATTTTTTTAAGAAAAAGACAACTGCCAGTACTGACTTAAGAATAGTGATCAGATGGGCAGTTATAATACCAGGTACATATTTCTTCTGCAAAACCTGGATGGATCAAGGAAGGGGGGTCTCATAAAGTCAAAGGTTTTCATAAGGAGTATAAACTGCTCCTTTTCGCTAACCACTATCCTTGTCATTAACGATGTCATATACAAGTCAGTTAGATATCATGCTTAAAGAATGCATATTAAGCTGTACTATCCTGCTAAGTATATCATGTTTGGTAGTGAAGGGCAGAACAGCCATCTCAGATAATTTTGCTAGAGCAGGTAACATGGAAATAGGTCTATAATGTGCGGACGTGGGAGATGAAACTGCTGTTGCCTTTTTCCACTTGATAGTTATGATGGAGTGTTAAAATAATGTATTCCTTTAATATGCTAACTCTGAAGTCATACCACCTTGCAGAAGTAACAAGATGTACTTTAAATGCATGCTATGATTCAACTATTTCTACAAGCAATAAACATCCTGAAGACTGCAAGTCTCTTTACATTGAGGACATCCTTAAAAAACAAACACATCACTGAGGAAACACCTTCAGAGCAATTAACATGAAAAAACTAAAAACGGGCAAAGAGGAGTCAGACTTCTGAAGTAAAATACCAGTAAGCTCCCTCCTCTGTCATATCTACCACCTCCAACTGCAAGGCTGTCATTCAGTTTGAGCTAGATAAGAATGTTCAGTCCCTGGCCTATAGCTGTAAAGTAATGGTGCAATAAATGGCCTTAAAAGTGAGCATTTCCTAATAATCTGAGCCCATGTAATTGCTAGGGATATAACTTGGCATTTATTTTAGTGTGCACGTCTTTGTTACTGGATTAATTTTTAGTATTTTATTCCAGCGTTATAACAAACTACCTGTTGGACCTCATGTCAGAAATTCTAAAATGCCATTGTGGTTCCACATCACACAATGTGATTTCCTGTAATAAATATTTATAATTGTGAGGCAGCAAATGCAAAATCACATTCTTCTCTGGATCTGTGCAAAAATAAAATGGTATAATGTTCTGTATCCTGAGATGATTACAGCAAAGCTTTGAAATGAAAAAAAAATCTTTATTGTTGTCAGCTTTACTAAAATTCATTCAATTTAGGAAATGTAAACTAAAGAAAAATGAAACTTAGTTTACACCAGCAATCCAAAGAAAAAATAAGTTTTTATCCAACAGCTAATTTAACTACCTCAAAACTATATTAACTCTGGGTACGGAGGAATAGTTTACATCAAATCAGTTTATCAACACTTTCTAATTTACATGTTAGCATTCCTGACAGTACTGCTGTAATTTCCTAAGCGCACATTTGATGTAAGTGCAAAAACTACATAACTGGCTTAATATGGTGCTCCCTTGTAGACAGTGAAGTAAATGAGGCACAGACAGAATTATAACATCAAACTGTTTTCTTCCAAATGCATGATGGAGTATATGGCAAAATAACAAAATGTGTAAAATTTTACAAAATTTGAAACTGGAAATAAAAATACGGTGCAGTCAAGCATAACAACATTTAGAATGTTTGGGATTGCATTGTATCACAATAAAATGCCCTTTAACAATGTGAAAAATGTTTTTCCCCTATAGCATCAGGATGCTTACAGCATGCCTAGTGGAACACAGATTCACTTGCATTTTGAAGAGGCACTTAGGTACAGCTAGCAAACAACATTTGTTTTATAAATGGGAAGGAAAGCGAGTGATAGGGCTGTCAGAAATGTGAAAGAACAAGCAGAGAAACAAAGAAGGACAAATGGAAGAGAAGAGTAGTATGGTGATGGGGAAAGAAAGGTTATTTTTGTGGGGACAAGCACTCTTTTTACTCTGAGAAAAAAGGGAACAGCAGGAAGGAAGCATAGGGAAGTTGTGGGTAGGAAAGAATGTATATGGATGGTAGCAGGGGCAGACGTGCAAACATATGCCACATATAAAGACTAATACGAGATGCAGTGACACACAAAAGGAGGGGCCATGATGGACATAAATGTAGACTGGTGATGGGAAGGGGTGAACTGCAAACAGGAGGATGGTAGTGATATACAAGGAATGGGAACACCATGATGAGGACAGCCTGCCTTGCTAGCCCACAGAGGAACCCACTCTGAAGTCAGTCACCTCCATGGTTGACGTGGCTGGGATCCACCACTGGTGGCCCGATAGTTGGGGGTTGGGTAGCTATGAGACTCTACGTGTAATATAAGGAGGTGCTCCAGGGTGCCAGTATGGGCATCTAAACATTGATCCAGATTGATACTCACCAGCCATAGAATCTCATGCTGGGTGACTCAAGACGGACCATCCATGTCACTCTCATATAAGAAGCTTATGCCACACATTGGATAAGTATCACCACAGGCCACCATTAAGCTATCCAAGTCACCTTCCATAAGGTGACCTTCATCACTGTGCACAGAAGCAGACCTGGGCACTGCTGGGAACCTAGCAGTCAATGTGGTGAATTGTGCAGAGCATGGCAGCCTCTGCCTCACCACTGCCCCCTACATGGCTGAACTTTCAGGAAAACAGATGGAGAAAAATAAAACAACTAAGCAAAATAATTAAAACAAGAATGAGAAACAGAACAGGGCACAGATACATACAAAGATCAGTGAGATCTGGTGCACCGTTAATTAATGCAAGCCCTGGAAGGAGAAACAACATTCAGCACAGGAGCATAGAACAATGGTATGGGAATACCTATTACGTGAGCAAAGATATGAATAGGGGATAAGAATAGCAGTCTATCAGTGGTGTGTTGGACAATATCACAATATACAGATGAAAACCAGTGTCCACAGCTAATGAGCAACAAAGCAGTGGTGAAAGTATTAAACTGATAACACTGGTATGGTAAACAAGTTTCAGTACAGTTGTCATATGCACCATTGCAAATATAGAGATAATTGTTACAGTTTAGTACAGTAGCACAGATACCTTGGCTAAAACTAGCCATCTGTATAGGCAGCACGCAACTAAGCAATAGTTAAACAATCAAATGAAAAAGTCCTCACTACTGAGGTAAACAGGTTCAATACAGTCGCTATATGTATGGCAAAGAGAGACATAACTGGCATAAATAACATAAGCAAAAGCTAGTAGTATGCATAGGCAATGAACAACTAAACAATGGTTAAATAGTCAAAACAGAAAAAGAAATCCTAGCTCCATGGCATGGAGGGATAAATCCTTCACTACATCACAGGTGGCTAGAGTTCAATTAGCATCTCATGTACCTGTAGGAGCTGGCCGGGAGAGGATGGAAGTGACCATCAACTGCTGAGCCACTCATCTCAAAAGGAGAGAGACAGCTCTGGCTTGTCACATGAGGAATATCTAGCAAGAGCACTAGGTGTCTCATCATACCTTACAACATTTGAGAACAAGAAATCTGGTCAAAACCTAAAATAATGGGGTGACAAAGGCCCAAAAATAGGGACAGATTTTACATATTGCTCTTGTAAACTTAGAACATTGCTAGAATAACAGGATTTGTGTTAACATGCATTTGTTGAAGGATATGAAGTCTGAAATTCAAATGTATATCATTATTTAGTGACTTCAGTCTTCAGTGATTTGCCAGAAAACCACAAATATTATGAGGAACAGATAAAAATAGTTGGCAAAAATCTGGGCAGTTAAGAGGCATGCTTCTCAGTGGAGTCATGAGTCAGCTAAGCCCACATTACTATGCTGCACTCGCTCTGAGTAGACAAGGGGAAAAAGCATGCAGAGGCCCACTTCCTCTCAGGGGTTAGCAACTCTGGGCTCATTGGAGCCACCAAGAGAGGAGGGGGTGCTCCCATGAGGAGATAGTCAGCTGCCTCCCTTGCCACCAGCAAACTGACTCACTCCCCTCCATCTGATTCTTGCTGGGTATCAGTGTGCTTATGGGGCTTCCCAGATAGAAATGAATGGGTCTAGAGCTCTTGCCTAGCCAGGAACACCTGGTCACCATCCCCAAACTGAGTATGGCATTTAGAAGATGATATATGAGCCATCAGGCAAGGTCCTGGGAGCAAAAAAAAAAAAAGAAAAATAATCCTCTGTGCTGTTATATACAGGTTTACAACAGTTCTTATGCACATGGCAAAAGTCAGGTATAACTGACACAGTTCAAGAGATTAGTACAATAAAAACTGGATGAAAAATAGCAATCCACAAAGAAATTAACAGACAATGTGAAGTAGTTAAATGCAAAACAGTTACAAATAGTTTGAAACAAATACAAATGCTCAGTACTGTTGTAAACAGGTTAAGCAGATAAAATAATGGCAGCAAGACACTACATTTACTACACCACCAGGCTGGCTAGCCTTTCTGCTGCTGTTTTATCGTACACTGCAAAAACAGAAACAACATGGAAATGATCACAGAAAACCCATGACAGCACATAGCAGATACACCTAAAAATGTCACCCGTGCTGTACAATGGCTCAGCAAAATCAGAAAATCTTCTTCCCATTAGCAGAGAAAGTCTGGGAGATACCTCCACAGATCACTATGTTTTTTCCAGAGTTGCTCTCCTTAGTTAGTGATTCTTATGGTGTCACTCACTGCCTGGGCAAGCACATACCAGGCATCCACCTTATACAGAGGATCTTCATAGCCCCCCAGCAGGTGCTCCCTATGCCAGGGCAGCATTTTTGTCTCCCTGCTGTACCATGTGGAAGCTCTGTCTGAATCATATGCTAATGAGGATGTGCCCTTTTGCCAGGACAGCTCCAGGAGTAAAGATGATAGCTGAAGCACAACAACTCATGTTGCTGTGATTATGTGACATGTATTGATGGGTTGTACTGTACAGCAATGCCCATCTGTGGAAGCATGATGCACATGGTCAGTAGCATGGTGAGAGGGTGACAGCTGCACAGCCAGGCATCTCAGGCAAGCACACCCCACTTGACCCGAATGCCTGAGCACAGCCATGACTAGCAGCTGGGTAGTATGATGACCATGGCAATCAACACACTGCTGTTTAGTAGTGAGGCCATACTCCACAGTCACTCATACTTTATGTGATAGCAGTGCCCATGCATGAGCTGGACCAGGTCTTGTAGCTGTAGGATTGATAACACATTCGGTTATTGGAGTGATTCAGAGACAATTGCACTAAATCACCTTATTAGCGTAATAGCTGTACTACAAGCCTTGTTTACAGTGCAATAAAAACTGTGGTTACCATTTTGAAAGAGACAGTATTCTAACTATACTGACATATAACTAAAGTGTCATCAGGCAGGATTACTTGCAATGCACATGCACGCGCATTTCTGTGACTGTTTTGCGGTGCATGGCAGCCACACACAACTGTCACTCAGTAGAGCATTGTGGATGTCACACTGCAATGGCCATGCCAGGATCTGAAAATATGGTTGGCCACAAACAGAAAGGGCACATGAAACAGGCAGGACAGGCTGCAGATCTGTCTGTTTTTGTAAACATCCATGGCATAGTAAACAGGTACGACAGCTTGTAGACATACTTTGGGGGGGAGGTGTCCAAGCAGGGAACAGTTAGTAAGCAGCCTGAGACACAGCTTTGTTGTATCAGTGTTTCTGTTTTCACAGTGCTGCATAGCCACACAGACAGCAGGGCAGATTAATGGAGATGCAGATTAGTCTGTTAGTTAGAGCAGAGGATTAAGCCTTTGAGCTGTTAACAATCTGCTTCCTGCAGTCCAGGGCACAGGATTTAATTCCTTCCACCTCTATTTGTCTACTGTATGAGTCTGAGCAAGTCACTTAACCAGAAAGTTCTCCCAGGTTGCCCCTGAACAGGAACATATGTCCAGCAGATTTATCTGGTCAAAAAATAAAAAAAAATAAAAACATAAATAAAAAATAACTAGCACCTACTGTGATGGTGACACAGGCACAAGGGACAGTGCATATAGCTCACATGCCCACAGTTGCCATACTATGGCATGGTGTCAGGACAGGAAACTTGTAGCAGCACTCAATGCTGTATCCCCCATGCTGAGGTGGTAGGTGTTGGCTAACATGGGCAGCCCCATATAGACACACTGATCCATGTGTACCCACAGGTGTACCAGAGGTATTGTGGCACCAAAAAATGGCAGCACCTGGAAAGGTTCACATCACAAGGAGATGAGGGCACTGCTACAGACCCTCTGCACACAAAGATCCCAGACAAGGCTAAAAAGGAAGAGGCCTTCTGGGACTGGGGTTGGTAGGAATTTGAGAGGAACATCACTGCAGTGGTGGTTATAGTTGGAAATTGGTGCAGATACATCGAAGGGTCATTAATATAATCCTGCATGCCAAGACCAAACCCCAAGACAGGTCAGCTCCTCTGGATGTACCACCAAAATAGTGGCAGCTGACAGACACTCAGGAGTTCCTTTCCCTAGTTGTGACACAGAAAGAACACTAATCCCCACTGGTGGATTGTATTTGGGAGCCGAGCTGGTCAGGACTGCTTAAGCATCCAATGAGGATCCTCTGTGTGAGTACACCCATATAACCATCTGCATTACTGTCAGGAAAATCATGACTGCAGCTGAGAATACCTGACCACAAAGTACAACTGCCCCAGTGTCTGTGGGAGAAGCAACAGGTGAGTAATGGCACATGTCATTGTAATAGGACTTTGCCTAAAACCTTTGCATAGTTTACTGACACATACCATTCTATATTCTTGTCACACACAAACATCAGACTGTTATGACAATAACCTGCACCACAAGGTATACATATGCTCATAAGCTGTGTATGTAGCTGCAGTGAAGCAGTTTGTCTGATGCATTATAACGTGAGATGCACATGAACCAGCTTACTCACTGATGTGTTATCTGTATGAATCTGCATGTTCCACTGGGACAATGTGTGGGACCACATGTCAACACATGCCTGATGTGATTGTGTCTGTAGAGACTAATAAGGATGATGATTGCATCATGTACCTGCCATAGTCTGTGTATACAATGGCACGCTCAGCAGTGCTAACATTGGAGGAAACAATACCCTCTCCCACAGCTGTATGGGTTGTGGAGGCCCAGAATGAACATCCCACATCATCTGTGTTTGAACTAGGACATTCCATCCATGTGAGCCACACACATGAAACACAGTCAGCACAAATTTAGTTGGCATCAGAGGGCACTGCAGACCAGTGATATCAATTTAGCTGTCATCAGAGGGCCACATTGCATTCAAGGTATTCGCACATGTGATTGGAGAGAGAGATGTTGTTGGCCATCAACACCCTAATGTCATATCATTCCATAATATAGCATCAATAAGTGAATGATCTGGGCATTGACAGATACTAATCAGACCATGTCAGAGAGCTGCTTAATGCAGTGTGTGGCCTATGTGAAGACCTTCAAACATTGCAGAGAATCCAAAAGGGAATGTGGGCAGTGGCAGTCCATGTGACATCCATGAGTGCATCCCTGCAGTCGCTAGGAACTGATTGCCATAGCCAAGGTATTGTATGGTTGCTCAATGCAGGTGTGCACAACCACCTAACACAGATTGAACAGATCATTCCTGCAATAATTACACTGTCCATGGCTGCCTCCACCCCTGTCCACAGCTGCACTCCAGACTATGTTTAGTGCTTATCTGGCTCCACTGTGGCCTACAACCAAGGCCACAAATGCTCGTGTAGACATGACAGTTGTTTGTCCAGCTCCACTAGGCACACCCAAGCAGGTATTTCACCAACCCACTCCCCTATAAAATGTCTCACAACTGATACATGCACCTACTCACTTATGGTATAATGGCAGTCATCCATCTGTCAGTACCGCACAGCAAGGGCCTTGGCAACATTATTGCATATGCAGTCTACATGATACATCATCTCATGGACCAGATATCTTCAGACATGGCACTACTTGGCAACATGGTATGCACAGCCATGGGAAATGCACATCACCTGAGGAAAGGATCCTTGGTATCCCACAACCACCCAACCATGTGCATGCTTACCAGAGCGCCACACATGACCTTTCTATATATGTTAGCATTGCTGTCTCATGCTACTGTGCCAATCCAGCTGTGCAAATGATGCTAACTTTGCCCTGCCCATAATGTCTAATACACAGCATGGTCAGTCAGTGCACTGTAGAGCAAAGTGCAGGTATATAAATGCATGCATTAGTTTTGTTCTGTGTTTGTCATGTCATGGCCAATAGTTGTAGCTCAGATGCCCACTCCACCATTGCCATGACAATACAGCATTAACCTGTTCCTCACAATAGGCATTGCTGTTGCCATGTCCTCTCATAACTCCTCATCCAGCTCATCTTCCACATCTGGCACAGGTATGTCTGTCAGTGCATTGGTTTCCCCTTGCTGTAACAGTTTTCATAGCACCACGTTGTGTATCATGCTGCACACCACAGAGATCTCATTGCATGACTCTACAGCACACTACACTATGCCACCAGATGTATCCAACCAGTGGACTTGAGACTTCAGCACTCAAATAAATGTTCATTGAAGTTCAGTATCTCAGCCAGTACAGTATTTTACTTAGTTTCCACCACTAAATGGGTGCTGCAGATGGGAATCATTAGCCATCCCTCCACAACATATGGAACATCACCTAAACCACACACCACCATTATGAGTGGTCTGCTGCTTATGTTCATAGGACCAGACCTTCATGGCCTCTAAGGTTTTCAGTGCATGCACCTATCAACTAGACCATATGGAAAGTCTTCCTGCACAAAATGTTAGTATAGGTTGCATGTGTTCCAGATATGGGAATCATGGGAAATTCTGAATGGTGCACAAACACACTGTGTATAATACTCTGTGCACTGCACACCACACGGCAGCTAATAGTGAAGAAGCTTTTCCGGTTGATATACTGGATGCCATGTGGAGTAGATATCAATGTGGGTACAGTCATTAGTAGCCAAGACATCATGGGAATACACTATGCCATACAATGTCCACATAGTGATGATTCTCTCCTCAGCTGTCCGTCAGAACCAACTACCCTCCACAATATGCATTAGCATCTCATATAGGAACTGATGCAGGATTCATGAGTATGAGGCCTGCAAAATTCCTAATATGTCCCCAGTTGTATTCTAAAAAGTCTGCATAACAATAAAGGTTAACGGTACACATGCCTTCGTGCCCACTGTTATAGATATTCCATGCATCTCCTTTGATACCACGTGAGGAAAGAACAAGTCTAATAGTGCCTGTGTATGATATCTCTGTTCAAACAATAGCAGTCAGCTGTGTCCCAGTCATGGAGGTGATGGTATGTCAGCAGCTGATGGACTCTTCAGCTATGCAGGAGGAAACGGCATGCACATCATGGATACTGGTTTCCAAAGTGGCCACTGTCATGTTCTAGCCACCTAATCTGGACTCTACTAGAACCATAGTGCTAGCGATAAGCCTGCTACCTGAGAAATTATGATGATGTACAGATAAGCAATCTCTGTAATGCATTGCAGAAATTTTACATGTTTCTTAATCATGCCACTGTGTTTTATTTCATGAAATGTGCATAAGTGGTGACTCTCAGCATGACAGCACTCATTTGCATGTCATTATGTGGTTATGTACACACAATGCATGCCACACTATTTTTCTCACAGTCTCTGAAGTGCCCACACCCTGGACATCACCACTCACCATGATATTTCTTTTAATGCAGTGTGCTATTTGTTTCAAAATTCTCCCACTAAATTTAAATTTCAGATGAAATGAAAAAAGCTAGAAATTGAGATACTTGAAGATGCTGAAAGTGAAAGTAGCATATTATGCAGCAACCCAAAATGTAATATCCAGATCTATATTCTGTACCTCTTTCAAAATGGGCTTGTGAAGTTTCATACAATATGCAATACTGAAGCACACAACTTTTTGTTTACCATATAACTTTTAAAATTATCAAAAATAAAACCTTCAGATGTCTAGTTTATTTTATTACTATTCCATGACATTTTTATAGCCATAGCTCAAGACATTTTGGAGAGACTTGCATTTTATCCCTTTTCTTTAAAGTTGTCAGGAAAAACATTTGGAGAGTACCCTGTTGCCTCACAGCAGTTTCATGGATAAAATTAAACTCCTACAGAATATGCATGTATAGTTA
This sequence comes from Protopterus annectens, assembly GCF_019279795.1. Lineage (NCBI taxonomy): Eukaryota > Metazoa > Chordata > Ceratodontiformes > Protopteridae > Protopterus > Protopterus annectens. The sequence continues at coordinate 412,575,132 of NC_056734.1, forward strand.
GAGAAAACTATTCTCATGGCCAAACAAGATGTTGCAGATACAGAGTAATTTATTACTAAGCAATGTAAGATGGTGGCAAAGTATACACATTTTCCCGGGTTCCTATCGCATAGTCGGACTTTTACAAGTTCGAACCTCATATGGTGGAGACCATAAGTTCGAATTTGTAAAAGTTCGAGCGTTTGAATGCAAAGCACCATAAGCGGAGGTTTCCATTTTGTTCAATGGGGTGCAATCTCGGAGTTGGTATATTTAAGTAGCAGGGAGGCAGCCCCCCACGTGGGGGAGTGCAGGGGGGCTTGCCCCCTGCTTAAAACAGCTTATTTTGTTTTCCATTGTTGTTTTTTTTTTTATCCATAATCGAAGTTTTGTAACTTTGAACATAATGGTTCAAGCATTACATGTTCAAAGTTATAAGACTTCGACTATGTGATATAGACCCCATTTTCCCTTGTGTGAGCACCACTGCATTAAATAATGCATAACCATGAAACTTGACTGGCATCATTATCAATCTTAGCCTTACTCACATGTTTTGAACATTTCAAGCTAATAGGTTAAATCACTGGCATACATGAGAGCTGTCAGTTCAGTCTTTTGTTGTCAGACTGACAGAGATGGAGACAGACGTCATATTCAAATTGTCACAACAGTTTTAAACCTGGATGAAACAGTGCTGTAGTTTACTCTTGAAATTTTAGAGATGCAACCTTCATGCAAGTAAGAGAGGTTAACTGCAGAGTTGGGGGTTCTTAAGGTAATGTAGAAGCATCTACCATGTTTGATTGCCCATAATGATGTCAACTTCTCTATATTGTAATTAAAAATATGTTTCAGACTGTCAGATATTGATAGTCTTATCAAGACACCCATACAAGTACTGTTCTATGTACTTTTGTAACTGAATTTTAACTTCTGACAAATAGATCATTTTCAGTAGTTATTTAAAGTGCAGTTTCTCTTATCTAACCAAATAACAATAGATAAATTAATGCGTTAAAATGTTCCCAATGAAAGTAAGGAGCATTACAATAAGGTGAGTGTAGGTTTTCTGGACACAGGGATAGAACTGATCAGCACCAGCCACTCTGGAGATAAGCTGTGAGAAAAATATAATCTGCCAGAATGAGACATGTCTCGAAAGTAAAGTGGTAGAGCAAATTAATCAGTGGCAAACCCTATGCAGGTAGAACTTTGCAGAGGAGACTGGATTACAGACTGTTCACCAAAAATATTAGCTAAAATGTTTATGGCAGTAAAAATTTGACTTTTCTATTGTAGTGTGGCACAGCTTAATTTGGCAGTGCTTAATTGTGTACTGCTACCATTATGTATAGGCTCATAGCTAAGTACTATGATAGCTGCCCTTGTGAGCCATTTTAAGCCTAGCCAATTTCCCTTTTTTTACTTGAAATAATCTATCCCATTTGGTTATAGATTGGCCTTACCCATCCTATCACATGGTCAATAATTATACATTACCCTAATGAGAATAACTGGGATCATACCATAGATAATTTGAGGGGAGCCATGCATGGAATAAAGCACTTTTAAGAGCTGCCTCTGTCCATTAGTAGTACAGGGGGCAGTCCTGGGGTAAAATTTCCATTTCCCATCCAAAGATCTAAGTTGCATTTGAGTATGGACAGGAATGAACTTTGTTTTATGTAGCTGGAGAGTCTGCTCCACAGCAGCAGTATTCTCTGCAAGATATACCCGTCACTCCAAACCATTCTGTTGATGTTGTGGAAGAGGTTTAGATCCCTAGAACAAGTATTTATGATGTCATCTGATGTGCTTATGTACAGCAAACCCATCGGTAATAGGTCAGAGGATGCCTTGTATGCCAGACACAAGTCACCACTTAGCATCCTGTAAGATTCCCAGTATAGTGACAGGGCTTTGAGTTGGTCCATTTAAGACATACTGTTTAGGTCCTGTATCCTTTTAGCAAAGTATCTCTGTCAGCATTCCAGTTGTTGCATGTGTCTTGACAGATACATGCCAAAGGGCGCATTATATTTAATGACTGGCCTAATGAGGTTTGAGTAAAGGCGGACAATGACATCCCTAGATCTAGATACAATCCTTTTGTTTATAAGCTGTGCAATATAGAAATACTTTCTTACAACAAATGTAGGTCAAAAGTTAGGTCACTGTCCACATAAGTTTTCAAATCCTGAACAACTGGGTCATCTCTTAGGGGAATATTGTCAATGTGGTAGCTCCCTGTAGTAGATGACTTTCCAAAGGATATAATAATGTATTTTTTGGCATTTATTTTCAGTCCATGGTTTTGGCACCAGTTATTCATTTAAGACAAGCCTTCCTGCAGGATGGCTAAAATCATTTAGGGATTCACTGATTGCTCTTAACTTGCAGTCATCTGCAAACCTAGTCAGCCAGAGCCCTTTGGTATTGGATTTTCTTCAGAAAAGTAGATGCCAAACAGAAAGCTTTTACAAGCAGTTAAATAATGAAGCTTGTAAGACAGCATTTTAAATAGGAGATCAAGAAACTTTTAGACACCCATAAATTTTATATGGAGCTCCTAAGGGTAGCAAAATCAAAGATTGCATCTATCCTTCCAGTAATCTAGGCATTTAAAGATGCATTGATGTCTTATTGAAAGAAGATGCTCACCCCTCTGCCGTTAAGAAGACAGATTATTTTTTACAAAGTTTGGGGCAAAGAGAAATATCTTTTTAAAAATTAAGAGGCAGTTCTTGTGGTAGTACCACTTGAAGGGGCTTCAAGTTACTACCAGAGGCAGAGCCAGACACTCTCCCAAATGATAGGGAAAGTAAACTAGTTGACTAATTTGGGAAGAGGGTGTATATATCTGCAGCCTTAGTGATCAGGGCAGTTAATTGTCACACCTAGTGGATCCAGTAGTGGAGACTATATTAAAACAAATTGAAAATTTAGCTGAATACAATAATGATGACTCTGCTAGGAAAAGACTCACCAATTTAGTTAAGATGGCCTTCAGTTTTATTAAACACATCTTTAAGTGTGGCTGCAATGTAGTGGATGCCTGTGCTACAGCTGCAGCCACTACAGCGGTAATTAGAACACACACAAGGCTTATGATAAACCCCAAGTGAAGATTTGTAGGCACTTCTAATAGAGGAAACTTCTTCAAACTGTCCAAGAAATAAATAAGAAATTTGATGAGACTGACAATGTTTTACAGTCTGATAAATAGTTCTGTCATTACCTTGTACCAAGAAGTCCACAATTTATATTACAAAACAGTGACTACTTTACAGGAAATAGTTATTGCAGGGAGAAACACCGTATAATTAATGCATGGAGGTTACCTGAGGATGACCTTTTAACCTAAGGAGTTTAATTAGCAACTCACAGCTTAATTAGAACACAACCTGCTGATACAGAAAGGTTAACTAAAATTCTGACTTTATTCAGACAAGCATTTATATTTCTGCTGTAGCTAACTGACATGAGCCAAACCATTTTTGTACAGTTGTATGACATTTAACTGTGCAAAGTTTGAAGTATGTATGCTAAAGTGCAACACCTCTTCTCTTTCCTGATTAAAGTTAAGCTACTGACTAAGAGATAAATACATTGCATCACCACCAGCCCTGTGACATTGAGGGACAAAGCCTTGGATACAACCCAAATGACCTGAGTTTGACTAGAAGAGACAGGCAGAGGATGGTGGAGTGATTGGTTTACAATGGTTTGCCCATCCTTGGGGAAAGAAATGTGATCTCATTTGGCCACATTGTTCCAATGTAAGCAGATGTCTGCACAACAACCATGGATGCAGGACTAAGAATGTAAGCATGTGTATTGGAGTATATAGACATCAGGGGAAGGCAAAGAATGCCTACAGTGATTCAGTTGCTTCCTTAAGCCACCAGGCGGATTATGGACTTAACCAGAAAATCCCTGATACCGTATTTCTCTGTTAATAAGACCTAACCAGAGAATAAGGCCTAGCATGGTTTTCCAGGGTAGTCATGATATAAGCCCTACTCCAAAAATAAACCCCAGTTAAGATAGTCTACAACACACGATGGATGTGTTGAATTATAAAATAATAATATTATTGACACCTATTGACTGAGGTTATCATACTCTGCTCGCCATTTTCAGACCATTTGGACACCCAACTTCTTCTCTTTGCAGAAAGTCGTAAGACTCTTTCACTAAGAGTCCTCCAAGATTCTTACTGTAACTCTAATCATCACTCACACTTGACGGTTGAGATCCTTGGCCCATAAACACTGACAAGTGTACTTTGATTGTTAAAGTACAAACAACGCACGTAAAACATGCGCACTTGATAACGAATGAGTGTGGTTGTGTCTTCTTAACTGTCGCCATTTTGTGTTGCCACTCCTGTCTCATAAATCTAAAATTAATGCCCCCCCCTCCCAGACAAGATGAGTGCAAAAAGAAAGAGCTATTCCATCGAGTACAAGAAAGAAATCGTGGATGACTCCTGGGGAAAGAATCTGATGGCTTTCTGCAAAGAGAAGAAGTTGGATCTCCGAATGGTCTGAAAATGGCGAGTAGCATACAATAACCTCAGTCAACAGGCGGATGAGGGAAATGCTAACAAGTGCAAGTGTGGATCAGGTCGGCAACCATTATTTCCTGAGCTGGAAGACATCATCTGTGAATAGATTGCTAACAGGAGAGCAATGGCTTTGGTTGTGTGCAGGTCTGATATTCAAGCATTTGCCCTTGCAATGGCACCACAGTTAGAAATATCCCCAGAAGAATTCAAAGCATCACAACATTGGCTGGATGTCTTCCTTCAGCGATATGAACTGTTTCTAAGAAGATCAACAACACTGTTCAAGCTGAAAGATACTGAAGTTATTAAACGTTCACTTGCATTCAAGTCCTTTGTTGATGGCATTGACTTTTCTAAATACCAACTCTCCAAAATGATTGCTATGGATGAAACTGCAGTGTTTATGGGCCAAGGATCTCAAACAACAATTGATCAGAGGGGTGCCTTGTCAATCTACAGTCCCCTCCACTGGTTATGAAAGTGCACGTGTTACCTGTATTTTGGCAATTCATCTAGATGGAAAGAAAACCCCACCTCTAATCATTAGTAAAGGAAAAAAAGATAATATTGAATGTGTTTCAGGCATTTACATTCTTGAAACTGAAAAAGCCTGGTGCACACAAGCAGTTATAAGGAAGTGGGTCGATGTAATGCTGTCACTTGTTTTGCGAGGTGGCGAAAGAGGTCTGCTAGTCTGGGATTCAGCCAGCACTCACCATGCTAAAGACATGAAGAACTTCCTTGCACAAAGAAGAATAGATCAAATAATGATTCCCACAGGAATGATTGCCTATCTCCAGACTCTTGATGTTGCAATAAACAAGCCACTCAAGGACCATTTGCGCATGGAACTCAATGACTCCACTGAAAACAGAATGGACAGAAATCAGCGTGGAAACTTTGTGAAGCCTAGGCTGCAAGAGGTCGTGACTTGGGTGAAGAATCCATGGGATAAAATCACTGACAACTGTGTTCCCAATACACTATGAGCAGGCTACATGGACAAGCAGTGCTCATTTATGGAGAGCTCTATTGCTAGGCATGACAGATTGGGGCCAATGGTTCTACAGGAAATGGAGTCACAAGTAATTCAGGCCGGAATTCGGGGGTTGGAAACTTATGAAGTACAGGCTAACACAGAAGGCCTCTGGCTAACGAAGTTAGCAGATGACTGCAAACTAGGAGCCATAGTCAAGTCCCCAAATGATGTGGACATCCTACAAAAGGGCCTCGCTGAGACAGATGTCTGGTGTCAGAGCCATGGCCTCAAGCTCAATGCCAAAAAGTGCAGTGTCATCCCCTTTGGTAAAAACTCTGTACCCATGAACTACCACATAGGCAGCAATCTACTTAACACCGAATGTGTGATAAGAGACCTTGGGACCCAGGTGGACAGTAGTCTCTCCTTTGATAGTCGCATCACCACAGTAGTCAGGAAGTCCTTCTACGTGGCACACCTCATCATAAAAGGGTTCTCATCCAGGAAGAAAAGAGGTCATTGTTCCCCTCTACTCGACACTCATTAGACCCATTATAGAGTACAACGCCCCTTTTGGAATGTACCTCACAAGACATCTGCAGCAGTTGGAAAGGCAATAGAAGTACCCCACAAAGAGGATTACTGGCCTCAAATAAATGCCCTACACTGACTGCCTCAAAAAACTCCAGGTTTACTCCATAGCATATCGCCTACTCCAAGGTGATCTCTGCCTAACATATAAAGCTATGTCAAACCCAGAGCTGTGGGACATGCTACACCTAAAGAAATCCCAATCCCTCCAAGCTACATGCTCTAGGGACCTAAACCTTGTCACCACAATAAACAGGACATGCTGGATGGATAGATTCCTGTCCCAGAGACTTCCCATACTCTGGAACAGGCTCCCCATCTATGTCAAGCAAAGTTCTTCATTAGCACTCTTCAAGAAAAATCTTGATGAGTGGATGGGAAATAGGAAATACACCCCGGGGATCACTTCTGTGTCTCTGCTCGACAGTGGCACAGGAAAATAACTTTTTTGGGTGGCGTAAGCCAGGGAACCTTGTTGGCTAGGCTTATGTAGGCCCTTGGGCCGATAGCCTAGTACCTACCTATGAACCTATGAACATATGACAATTTTCCAGAAGAAGATGACATGATTGTATTTGAATAATGTTTCTGTTATCTGGGCAACAGAATGGATTTCTTCTGCTTTCAGCTCCCAGCAAGCTCTTGTCAATTATTTGACTTTATTGTATTAAGGTAACATTTCATTACCAAGGGGTAATTACAAAGTAAGGTCACTAGTTCCCAGACTTCATTTTTATGACTTTCCGTCATTCTTCTCTTACGGTTTGGGTAAGGAATAAAGAAGGCATCACCACTCAAAAAGTGGCAGTTATTCACCTGTTTTATTCCCCTCCTCCAATACAAATGTATTGAGATTTTTCTGCACTTTCTGTTAAGCATGAAATATTGTACTGTGAAAGCCAGGGTGTAGATATTCTGAAGTTGAAATGTTTGTTGAACTGTTTATATAGAATTCTCACAGAAATGTTAACACATTACCTAGAACTGTTGCCCAATAACGGAAAAGTACCAAATCAATGTCAATTTGTGAACATGAATAAATATCGATTTGTGTACATGAATAAATGTCGATTTTTTGTACATGAATAAATGTCAGTTTTTGTACATAAGTAGAATAGATTCCTGTATATTATTGTACAGGGTGGGTAAATAAGGCATCCCCTGATAATAAGCCCTAATGTGTATTTCGGCGGGGGAAAAGTATAAGACCCGGTCTTATTTTCGAGGAAATACGGTAGGTACCTGTATGGGGTTCCTATTGAATTGTCAACAGTTTAGGTTGTTGAATGCTTAATCATCGACACTTAAGCATCAAACACTTACAATAGCGAATGGCCACATCATCTAATTCTTTCCTCGGGAAAGAATTCACGTGGCCGTTGTCAGGGATTTGCCCTTTCCCCAATGTAGAGCAATTTCAGAGTTGGTATATTTAGTTGGGGGGTGGGGGCACAGCCTCTCACATCAGGGGGTGTGGGGGTGAAGCCCCCCATTATGTTTTGGTGTGTTTGTTTGTTTTGTTTATGGATGGCCACCCAAATTCTTTCCCGAGGAAAGAATTTGATGATGTGGCCATTCGCTATTTTAAGTGTTCGACTCAGGTGGCGATGATTTAGCATTCGACAACCTAAGCTGTTGATGTTATGATATAGATGCCCTGTATGATAGCTTCTGAGGAAGCGAGGGTTGATGGTCTCCAGCCAATGAGAAAACACCGTAAAATGCATATCATGCTTTCTGTGTGAAGTAAGCTTGAGTCCTTCAGGTATAAGGATGTAAATATTTTAGTTCTCAAACTGTTAGGGAATGTAATTTTCATCTGATTGCTCTGGAAAGTACAAAGTATTTGATGCAATCACTAGATTTAGGATCTCAGTCTAGATGTGTATATCAAGCCTGGCACTTTGGGTTACAGTTTTGGTGCCCTGCCAAATAATAAGAGATTTGCTTCAGTTGAATGGAGAAGTTGATACTAAAAGATCATTTAAACATTAAGAGATAGTAAACATTAAGGCCTTTAACCATTTGAGTTATATTTTGTAGAAATTAAGTACTTTGCTAACTGCAGTGCATGCGGTAACCAACACCTTAAACTGGGTAAACGAAACCTGTATCATTGGCGCAGTAAATTAATCATTCATGTATTGCAGTGCTATGTATTAGCCAGATATAATGATGCAGTTCATTGCTCTACGTAAAAGTCTGAGTTTTATCTCGGCCAAGTCCAGCTGCAGTTATTTGTGTAATATATTGTACCACTTACCCTTTCCATAGCAGAGGATGGTTTCGATCCATCGACCTCTGCATTGTCACCTCACAGCAAGAGGTTCTCCGATTCAATCCTCAGCTGGGGTGCCTTCTGTGCAGAGTCTGCATGTCCTCCCTGTGGTTGTGTGGGTTTCCTCCGGGTGCTCCGGTTTCCTCCCACATCCCAAAGACATGCTGCAGGTGGATTGGACACTCTAAATTGGCCCTAGGTGTGAGTGCGTGTGTGTGTGCCTTCTGTGGAAGGTTGGGCGCCGGGCTGGCAACTCAACACTGTAAAACTCCACTGCCAATCTTGAGCGGACAGGTGATCCGCTGTGGCGACCCCTAACCGGGAAAAAGCCGAAAGAAGAAGAAGAAGAATTGTACCACTTAGTTTTCATGTGCAATGTGTGAAGAGTTTGCTTTGTACATTAGCTACAGAATATAGCTTTTGCTTCTCCATTGCCACTTAAACCCAATAGGATTAACTACTGAAAAAGTAGTAGCAGTGCTTTATGTTTTAGCAGAAAGAGAGGTGCATTGTAAAATAATATACTAGTCTATCAGTTGTTTCCAAATGCAGTGCATGACAAGTCAAAGCATTTCAACTGTTATGCTTGTTAAGCAGTAAGCATGCACCTGTTACACGATTCGTGATTATTTGTGCAGTTAAATATGTTTGCATCTAGAGAGCTGATATATCGAGTGTTTTCACATATGCTGTGGAAATGGCATCATGTTGTCAAATTAAAAGATATACTGTCATGTTTATTTATTTAGTAAGTTTATTTCAGTACACTGGAAAAAAGATTACATGCTTTGTGAGACTGCAGAATGTGTTTGATTTGGTATAAACATAATCCAGTAGTAAACACTTATGCTGTGACCGAGTTCAAAGGTGCCACTGAATCAGTAAAAGTGCCACTAGTCAGGTAAGTATATAAAGTGGCATGTATATAGCAGTTGCTCAACACTAAAACAATTAGCTATATTCTTGCTTTACAGTCTCATAGTGGGTTATATTGATAAGTCCAATGCTGGTAAAATCAACTGTGGGACTGAAGTGTCTTTTACCCAGTGAGTTACAGTTTGGTGCAGAAAAATCTATGTTGTATTAACGTTATGGAAATCATGTGTAAAACAGATAATGTGAGTTTTAATAACTTTCAAATAAATACAGACCATTTACCCAACATACGTGCAGTACTTATACCCAAGAATAGAATGCAGTCAGGCAAGTAATGTAAAGCCCTTTTACACTGCCCATTTCAACCAATCATGATTAAAGGGTTGCAGGGTGAAACGCAAAGTAATTAATGCAAGAAGACTATGTAAGATTGACCTGCTAATCTACAGTGATTACATGGTGCTTTCTAAAGCTTACTTAAAGCATAACATTGATACAGAAAGGTTAATGTAATGTGACTTTCTTAAGGCAAGCATTTACAAGACTACGTTTGCTAATTGGACATGGGACATACAATTTCTATACAGCTACTCCTAAAAACTCTTGAATCCCTTGCTCTTGACACCAAGGCTGTTCTCTGGTTTAAGTCCTACCTTAACAATAGGCAATAAGCAGTCCTTTGGGAGAATAAACTATCTTCCCACCTGCCAGTCTCCCTTGGAGTCCCTCAGGGCTCCATTCTCAGTCCACTTCTATTCTCAGTATTCATCAACGACCTTCACTTAGCAATCCCTCAAGCTACCTGCATACAATATGCAGATGATTCCACGCTCATATGTTCTGTCAACTCCACATCTGAACTACAATCCCTAACCCAGACAGTATTCAACTCAGTCGAGGCATGGGTCTTAAAACGTTGCCTCCTTTTGAATGCCAAAAAAACAAGCTCTTACTCTTCATACCTAACAGTAAGTCCCCCCAATCAATTTCTCTATCAAATCAAATAATGGCACCATTATAACCCCCAACTCTACCACCAAACTATTAGGAGTCTTAATTGACAATAACCTTACATTTGACAATCATATAAATAAGTAATAAAAACGTAGCACAAGAGCAAAAGCAAGGGTCAAATCTATTCAAAAAAGCCAGATTTTTTTATATAAAAAAAACAATGATAAGCGCTTTAAAAATAACTTAACATTTAAAGCAGCAAATACAAAAGTATATACTGCACTTTATTACTGCTAACTAATCATAAAAAAATAATAATATATATAAATATATAATAAAAAAAAAATGAAAAAACTAACTCCACTGACCCTTACTTTTGCTCTTGTGCTACGTTTTTATTACATATTTACTGGTTGTCTTCACAAGAGCATTTACCAGTGAGAGCAGTATTTTGGATTTTTTAATCATATAAATAACACAATAAAAACAATAAATAGAAAATTGGACTCCCTATATAGAATAAAACCCTTCTTAACACCAACAGCCATAACTACAATTGCCCACTCCCGTCTAATCTCCACTCTTCTTTATGCTTCCCCCATTTATATTAACCTAACGAAAAATGATCTCACTAAACTAGCTAACTCCTATAATAATATTACCAGGTTTGCCAGTGGGAACCCATTTAGAACTCACCACTGTCTGAACCTACAGCAGCTAGACTGGCTTGAACTAAAAACATTTTGATACTTTCCCAACTTACCATTGTCCATAGGATATTGTACCAACCTAACAACATACCTATACTCTCTAACCTTATTACCCCCTATACAAACCTCAATTCCTTATGCTCTTCCACTAAACTACTGGCTAGCATTAGCAAGTCTAATAACTTGGCAGGTGACTCCTTGTTTTCTAATACTGCTGGAAAATATTGGAACATGTTGCCATCAGATCTAACTGTACTTCCCTCCTTCCCACTCTTTAAACAAAGGCTCAAGCAACATCTTAAAACACGCTGGTTATGCCCATGCTGTTACCCTGACTAATTGTCTGCTTTCTCTTTTGCCATTTTCTCTATACTGCCTCCCCTCACCTTTTAACACTACTTACACCTGGCTAGTGGCAACTGTCTTAAATTATTGTTGCAAATAGGAGATGAATTAAACTGTGAACATATTGTAAACAACCTCACATATCTTAATGTAAGAGTATCTTATTCCTTTCAGGTTTTGTGTTTCATAATTAGTATACGTCTCTTTAGCTAAGGCTCTCTAATTATTTTTAACTAAATTTTTCTTTATATTTGTGTAAATAATTATTTTTGAATATTGTGTTTGCTTAAATAGTATGACTTTGTAACTACTGTTCTCTCATTTATTTTTATCATAATTTTTTTTCTCTTATATTTGTACATTATAAACTTTTGAATGTTACTGTGGAGCTTTTCTCCCCGGGCCTCTGCTGAAAATGGAAATATATCCAGTTAGACCAGCCTGGTTAACAAATGTAAAATAAATAAATAAGTAAATAAAATAAAATAAACTGTGCACAACTTGAATCATGCTTCAGTGTGAAAACATTTCTATTTCCCAAGAGATGCCAAGCTGATGGCTGATGAGAAATAAATACACAGAATTCTTGCTTTATGAAATTAACTTTGAGTCCTGCAGCTGTAATGTGAGTACAGCTTTTAGACAGAGAGTAAAATGCATTTGGAATAATGAACAGTTTTGGATCATTTTGGATTTCAGCCTAAATTAGGGAATATTATGCTTGTACTTCAGGTTATAGTTTCCATGCTAAGCCTAGTAGCAAAATAGCCATCTCAAATAAATGGGGTAGGAAATGCATATTAATGGATCTCAGCTTGGATGAGTGAATATCATACCTGCTGCTTTGGATTGCACTTTTTACAACCAAATTAATAACAAGCAGTTTACCTCAGCTGAGCAGGGACGTAATTAATGAGATATTGTTTAAACACTAAGAGACAGTAATAATTAAAGCCTTTAAACAGCAAAGTTATATTCTGTGCAAATAAAGCACTAAGTTAACTGTAACTTATGTAGTAATTGACAGACTATAAATCAATAGGTATCACTGATACAGTGCAGGTAGTATTTATGTATTTATGTGCAGTTAATTTCTATATGTAAAATTCTAGGTTTTAGCCCAACGAAGGACAGATGTAATGATTTATATAATAAGCTACACACTGAAAATTTGTTTGCAGGCATAATGAGCAACGGTTTAGGCCTTGCAGGTTAGTTTTAGAAGTAATGATTTTTACTAATCCTTTTCCAGCATGCAATTATGACATTCTTATATGCAAACTGAAAAAATAACCATATGCTTCAACCTGATATGATAATCAGTTGAAGAGAAGTATAATAGATCAATATAAAAAGGAAAGACAGTATGAGGGGAGACAGCAGGCATGGAGATATAAAAAGAGCCAGCTGAAGCAGCAACACAGCCGGTAAGGGGGCAGATTCTTAACTTGTGTTCCTGGCAACACACTTCTGACTATCTTATTTTCCTTCCTCTCATTCAATGAATCTTGTAAGTCAGAAAGTCTCCTATTACTGAGAAAACTGATTCTTCTTGAATATGGATTTGGGTGAGAGAGATTATAACTTCAGGCTGCGTCACATAATTCCTTGTGTTTCCACTCTTTCTGGTTATGGCACCTTTATCCAGAAAGCAGCTGCACCTGGCCATATCTATCTTGATTCAATTCTTAAACTGCAGGACCACAGTAGTAGAACCTTTGTCAAAGGGAGGAAAGGAGTTTTATTTAAGTCTATTCCTGATGACCACAAAAGAGAATCTTTGGAAACCTCCTTTAGACCTCTGCCTTCTAAATAAACTTCTGTCTTCAGAAAAAGTTAAAAATGCTCACCCTGTAGTTTGGTCTTTCTCTGTTGCTAAAGGATATCTGGATTCTGGTCATCACATATTTGAATGTCTGATGAATATCATCATGATGAAACACAACCAACAACAAGGAAAGTCTCCATGCATCCAAGAAGCCATAAGAACACAAATGAAGAGCCTGAATATTGAGCACATGCATATTAATATGAGTCCTATAGTTGCAATGTGCACCCTAGCCAAACAGTATAACACTCCATGCCCTCAACTATCAACTGACAACAGTGATGTCATATAGCAGGGACTATATATGTACACAGAATCACAACACAAAATAGAAACAATGCACAAAGCAAGCAGAAGAGACCAGAAGGCATGGAAAGCAGACAACCAAATATAGTACATATGCAGGCTGATAGTACAATGCTGTGTCCTACATACAGGGTATAGTAGCTACAACATATGGGCTCATACAAAGCCAGATGGGAAAGAGAAAACCTGTAATGATATGATATACATTGCAATTTGAAGAAGCACAAAACAACAGGCATTGCTGGGTTTGCAAAGGAAAAAGATACAAGATGTGTTAGGGCAGGGCAGTACCCAACCTTGGATTAAAGGAAAAGGAACTTGTCAAGAGCTTAGCACATCAATGTCCTCCTATCTCAACTACCCTAATGCATGTGGTAGACAACATTTCATGGAAAAGGCAAAACCTACAATGATCACCCCTCACAAACTGTATAGGATATCGTATCCACCACAGACACCAATAATGTTCACTACCTACCATTCACTTGTGCCATGAAATGCAACATAGTCTGTAGGAAACATAAAGCCATGGAGCATATTCTGCTACACTGGGAGATAGCATGGCAGAGCATATTCAATTGAAGACTAGATCATTCACACGATGGACTAATGCTGCCATGGAGAATGGCTGTACCCTTGTCCTGTTGATGACAGCCACCAACCAGTCATATGTGTCACAGTATTATCCTATTATATGATGGGACACTGCTGACTTCTCCCACGGTATGCCAACAACTGTACAGCATGATAATGGCACCAAACAATAATAGGTTTGCTCTCACAGTGTACTGCCTGAGAGACAACAAGTCCATAGACACCTGCAATCACATGTGGCAACTACTCATAGAACTCACTGTTGCATCTTTTGCAGCAACTTGCCAATACAGATTCTGCATATGCCTTCCCTTTTTATGCTTTATGTCGAGATAGCCAGTAAAAGGAATTTCATAGCAAGGGTCAGAAGTGTTCAATTGTATGTTCTTGAGACTACCAACTATTGTATTACTTCTAATATGCCCCTTCAAGAAGTCTATTCTCTGTAAAATAGCCCTTTGTCTCTGTATGCAGAGTCCCTCTGTCCTTAAGACTCTGAAACCTACTTGGCTATCAACGTTGCATTTTGTCAAGTACCATCCAAGAGGTGTACTTACTGCAACACTTTCTCTCTTCATGATCCTCTCCAGTCCCACTTCGATGGGAAATCTAGCATCATTTGATATCTGTGGCTCATTCTACATATCTAAAGAAATGCACAATTTTACATTTTTAAATACAAGACAACATGCATCATTTGATACTCACCATCAATGAAGGAATGCAGCTACAGGTGAAGTACATAATAACAGACTTTGGGAAGGCCAGCATATATCTGCCAAAAGCACAACCCTGGTGCTACCATAAAGAGGCACTTCTTTCTTTCTTATGGGGCAGATTGTATGATGACTACTACAAAGGTATCACCGTGTTGTGGACTGCAACACTGATCTAGGTGTGGTCACCTACCTGAAAATGTTACCAGCAGTAGCCTTCCTACCACCAGTGGAGGCCCATAATATGTTCAAGGGAGTAGCCTCCATAACACCAGCCAAGGAAAAAAGTCATCATAGAGTTTATGTTGAAGAATTATGTGAAGGGACATAGCATGAAAGGGGAAACATCCAGCCATCCTAAACATACATCATCTGTGTTTCTTATAGAATGTATTTGACCTTATGAAGTGGAACCTAACCCGGAAGTAAAATCAGGTTTAGGGCCAGTAGAAGTGCCTTGCAGTATTTCTTTGGCATTCAGATATGATTTTGTAAAGTTTCTGACAACAGTGATAAATGATCAGCTCTTTGACCACATAAATATGGCCTCCTATGTAATTATAGATTAATCCAGCAAAGCCCACTGCTATGGTCTTTGGCACTACATCTAAACTAATTGGAAAACCTAGTTTAGTTGTTAAAGACAATAATGGAAATTCTTTGCTACACGAAACAGAACAAAGATATCTAGGTTTAACTTTCAACCCCTCATAATCTTTTTCACAACACACTGACAAAATAGTCAGCAAAACACTTGCCCAGATAAAACTGTGTTATAAAATATGCCATTTTTTCTCACTCTCTGCTTGTCACACCGTATCCAAAAATATTTTCACACTGCAAATGGAATATGGCCTCCCTTTAATAACTTTTTATCCTAGCCAAATACTCATAAAATGCAGACAAACTCTGCAGATGCAGTCTTCTTGTGGATAGTCACATGCATCACTGTGACCAAATGGAATGTTTCAGCTGGCTGCCAACTAATAGTACAGCTCCACTACTTCTCAACACACAATTGTTCAAAATAGTCAAACTTGCCCAATGCCCCCCATTAAAAGCCTATAAGCTCATGGAGGATTTGGGACAATCTTTAGCACTGAACAGACTCCAGTTTAAAATTTCTATAGGTGAATGAGCATTCAGTAAACTTAGATTGCTATCTGGAACACTCTTCCTGCAAAGGTTAGGAAGCAAAATATATTAGATCTGTTTAAGGCAAAATTAAAAGATCATCTCTCAAAGGAAACTGACAGCACTTCTTTGAAAGATAATGGTTGGAAGTAGGTAGTGGATTTTAAGTCAAGTTGAAACTGTCTTTATTTAACAAACAATTCCATATGTTAGACCATGAGTCTACTGTTGTGAATGTTGAAAATATGTGTTTACACTCATTTCTAAATGATAAAGCTAGCAATTACTGATGTGAATATTCTAAATAATATAGCTATTATTCAGTAAACATTACTAATTTAATGTCGATTGTTTCTGTAGCTAATTGCTTTCCACATTATTGCAATTGCTTCTTTGATATATGTTTGATATGCTATATAATGTATTCACAACAGCTTCTTTGATATATGGTCAATATGCTATATAATGTATTCACAACAGCTTCTTTGATATATGTTCTATATGCTATATAATGTATTCACAACAGCTTCTTTGATATATGTTCTATATGCTATATAATGTATTTACAACAGCTTCTTTGATATATATTTGATATGCTATATAATGTATTCACAACAGCTTCTTTGATATATGTTCGGTATGCTATATAATGTATTCACAACAGCTTCTTTGATATATGTTATATATGCTATATAATGTATTCACAACAGCTTCTTTGATATATGTTGTATATGCTATATAATGTATTCACAACAGCTTCTTTGATGTGTTATTTATCACAACTGTTTCATTGTTGAACTATATGTTTTAATTTCTTGCCCATGTGGCCTAGGTTGTGGCTAAAAAGGGTCTGTCACCAAGTCTACTTTCCAGGTGAACAAAAATGAAAAAAAAATAAAACAAAACAGGATGTCACTGATGAGTGGTGTCAGGATCTGCCCAATAGTAATACTCTCATGCTAAGGAAGAGGATGTTCTCATCAGGGAGCACCAGCTAAAAGGCATTCTACATCAGTGTTCTGAGTCTCAAGGTAGAACCGATTATTTACATGCTACAGCCCTTAGTGGTACACTGTAATACTCTAAGTACTACATATTCCACTCCCCTACACAGCTTAATCAAAAGTACCCCTTAATGTTGTGTTCTTTGCATTTCAGATAGCTGCACTGTACATCTCATCCCATCACCTGAGCCCACTGACCACTTCTGCCACCACTCATTCTGGGTTCTGCACCCTACACTCTACTGTTCAGTAATGCATTGTCCACTTGGTGATGTGCTCCACCCTATGGTGTTCAGTGATTTCCAGAGACACTGCATTTGGCACAATATCTGCTCTTACAGACATTTATGTTCCCCAATGAATTGCTTGTAAAGACTTTTGATGAGGAGTCAGGTGTCCAGAAAGCCTAATTCTGGATATCCCTTTAGTGACTCTGTATATGAATGGAACTTTTTCCACATCTCTTTTCACAAGAACCAAAGACTGTATCTGAGGTTCATTGAAGGGTTCCCCTTTTATCAGTTTGCCTAGTTGTCCTCTGAACTTTCCACTATACTGAGAGTCTTCAATCATGTATGTTTTGTGGACATTAAGATGAAAGGCATCCATGTGTCTATAAATATATATATATATATATATATATATATATATATATATGTGTGTGTGTGTGTGTGTGTGTGTGTGGTTAATTGTCTACTTCAATTATCTTCCAAGGAGAAACTTGGTAAAGTTGTTATGTACACCTTCCATCAAATACACCTCTCCAATGACTGCAGAAGTCAAACCTAATTCCATTCTAAACCAAGACTTTGCTATGGTCAGTTTGAGACACCAACAAATGAATGCTGTCACACCCACAGAATAAATCCAGCTTATTACCTAGTCCTTTTTGAACTCTTTTAAATCATGTTTATGGCCTATTCTTTTTAATGCCTGTAAAGCAGACCATAATAATAGAAGACTCATGATAAATGGCTAGATAACTGGATTACTTTCTGTTATAACCATAATGGCAAGATTAGTTGGCAAAGTCCGGCTCCATTTCACCAGCACAGGTTACAGGCATCACTGTTGTGCTTTTCTCCAACAACATATCAGCTCCAAACAGTTGTGAGGCAGACACTTGGACTTCTATCCATACCTACTCCCATCACTAAACACTTGACATTCAGTCCACAAGCCGATCTAGTTTAGTCTGTGCTGCTGTGAATGGCATTCTGTAGTCCCCCACCCACATCCAGGGTTAGAGATCTTCTCACTGCTTTGTAATCTCCTACGTAGTATAAATGTACTAAATCAATGATACTTATAATGAATATTGAGTAGTTGTCTGAAGGCATTCACTATAACCATAGAAGTTCAACTAATAGAACAATTGCTGCAGTAATGGCTCCCAAATGTCCGTCTCTGAACATACAATGGTGGAGAAAAGTCAGTAGAAGACTTACTGCAAAACAAACAACCTGCTCTTATTTTACAATGCAATGACATGAATACAAAATTTATAAATAAATAAAAGCATTACTCTTGAAACCAAGACTGCACACAAAACGTTTAGGTCTGTTTCCAGATGACTCCCATCTTAAGGGCTCCATATTCACTTAGCCTTTCACATTTAAACATGCCTATCACTAGTCATAAAACACTACACACAAAACAGCAGCTACAAAATATTATACAACACCAAGTGAGTCTTCCTGTGTAAGCATTATAGGTTCAGAGGTGGTTACTAGGCTATCAGCCCAAGAATCATTTTAAGCCTAGCCAAGCTTATTCCAAATTTAGCAAACTATTGCTGATGTGTCCATTAGGGACATAGGTGTCAAATCAGATGTAAATTTGTGATTTCACATCCATTTTACTAAGTTACATTTGAATATGGTTAGAGATGAGCTTTGATTCACATGGACAGGAAGCCTGTTCCATTGAAGGTGTAATCTTTGAGACACATACATGTCCTCCAACATGTCCTGTTTATGTCATAGATAGTTTAGGACTTTAGATTGGGTATTTCTGATGCTACTTGATTTGCAGATATGCAACAAATCCATCAGTGTGGGATTAGAGGATGCCTTGCAGGTGAGGCATAGATCACTGGACAGCATTCTGTAGGAGACTGAGTACAGGGATAGAGCTTTAAGATAGTCCACATAGGACTTGTTGTTTATTCCCTGCGATCTTTTTCTGGTGAACCTCTATATTCTTTCAAACTGCTTCAGGTGCCTGGTCAGGTACATTTGAAGTAGCATTGTATTCAATGATTGGTTACATGAGAGCCAAATACAGAGAAACAATGACCTCCTTGCACCTGGATGCCATGCCCTTACCTATAAGTTGTGCAACATAGATTGATCTTCTCACAACAGTATACATGTGGTGGTCAAAGGTTAGGCTACTGTAAATGTGTGTTTACAGATCCCTGACCTTAGCATCTACATTTAGGGATGTGTTCTCAATGTGATAATTTCCAGGGATGGCTGTCTTTCCAAAGGGTATTATTACACATTTTTTCACACTGAGTTTTAAGTTCATGGCCCTGGTATCAGTTGTTTGTCTGCTATGCTTCCCTGTTCCACAAGTTCTTGAATCTCCAACATTATTGATTGGTATATCCAGAATGCCCACACTCTTGGAATAGCTTAGCATAACATATGGTCTAGTGCTCTCTCATTTACTCATTCTGAAAATCTGTTTTCCTTCCAACCTAATCACCCACTCTCACAGAAGTCCTGGAGATTGCAAACTGCAGTGTAAAGCCACATAATCAGTCGTCATGAAAAATAATGGATTTTTGTCCAGCCTCCTCTATACATTTACAGATGTCATTTAATAAATGGCCACAGATATTTCATACTGCAATTGCTAACTTATGTGCTGTCTGTTCACTGGTTCCCGAAACTACTCATGCTCTGGAATATAGCATCTGTTGTCTTGTCTTTTCAAATATTGTCATTGCATAATGTTCTTTTGACACAAGTGGTTAAAGTGTTGGAACAATTTATCACTCTAACATTCCATAAGTACTGCTTCACATAGCAAAATATGAAAATAACTAACAAAATATGCTACTCGGTTGTTTAATTATTTCATTATTTATTGCCTGTTAACTGAATGTGTGTTCTAATCCAAAAATAAAACTTCTCAGCTGCAAGCCAGGCCATTACAGCAAAATACAGATGCAACAGTAGGGTAACAACTAAGGAAATAATTGACTGTTTCATACTTGTGTCTTAAAATACTGTGCAATAGGTGGTCACTAATAGAAATCAAAGGAAGTCGTTGCAAAAAACAAAGTGACAGTCCTGCTAAAGATGGTAAAAAAGAAGGAAATCACAGCACTCAAAGTACGTCATTACAGAGAAAGGACCACAGAAAACGTTGTTAAAGCAGTGCACCCCCTCTGCATAAAATTACATGAAGGAGGCAAAAACACTGAATATAAAATGAAATCACATCAGAATAATAGCCATTATACAACGACTCCTCCCCCCATTAATATTCAAAAAACGTGCACGCTGATTGGTCAGCGTGCACATTGTAAATCAGAGTTATAGTAATGGAAAAAGGTCCGGTCGCCCGGACTTTTTCCATTACTATAACTCTTTTTTTTTTTTTTACAGCAACAGAGAACGCAAGATCTCCATTGCTTCACACTGTCTCGCTATGTTAAACTCATTTAACAAAGCGAGACAGCATTAAAAAAAGCAACGGAGATTCTGAGTTGCTTTTTTTAATGCTGTCTCACTATGTTAAACTCATTTAACATAGCGAGACAGTTTGTAAAAAGCAACGGAGATCTTGCTTTCTCCATTGCTTTTGCCCACAGCTCTGATGTACTGCATAGGCATACGCATGCACAGTACATCAGAACTGCCGCAGAATACCAGACAGCTGCGGAAGGGCAGCAAGGAGGCATTATACAATGCCATTATTTAAGAAAATTAATTATTTATTTCTTAAATAATGTCGTTGTATAATAGCAATAACCCACTTCTGGGTGTGGGTAATGCTGGATTTACCCACGGTTGGCTTTGTTTGGTCACTCGGGCTTCACCCTCGTGACCAAACCACACCAACCGTGGGTAAATCCAGCATTACCCACACCCAGGTGTGGGTTATTGCTATATTATGAGACCATTTTGGGATTCAAATAATCTAAAAGTAACAATTTAGAGTGGTACTATGCTGAGAAACATGTTTATTTTTCAGTTTTTGGGTATGTTGTAATCAAAAATGAGATGCACACAGCAATGACTAAACTTTGTTCAATGAACCAGTCTGTATTTAACTGAGTGTTTACCTCCTGAACTTTAGACAGGAGGGAAGAAAAATCACTTCACATAGATTATGCACCATAGATAAGTCTTATGGTATAACTATGACAAATATTTGTGATATTAAACGGGTTCAGGCACCTAGGCAGTGAGACATTTCCCTGTGGTACATTTGACTGGGGACACATGGCTGAAGTGACATTCAGCTGCAGAGAAATATGGCTGTTTGCAAATTCCCTGTGAGCAAAGAGAAGAACATGTAGCCATGCCCACAACTTTGATAACCAAATGCACAGGGGGAAAGCAATGTCCATGGTCCCCAAGGGAACAAGAGACAGCAGGCAATATGGCAGGCATCAGCAGCAGGATGGCCAGAGGGCATGTCAGTGGCAGTAAAAATACAGTGCACAATGGGCAGTGCCTTCATAATTGCAGTGTGTGGACCACTACCCCCTTCACAGTGTCTATGGAACATTACCTAAAATGCATACTGGAGTATAAATGTGACTACAGTAGCCTGCAGAATTTCCTCCATGCTGTAGCACACTTCTACATGTTGTAGTTACATAACTATGTACTGTACACTGAGCACATCACTCATTACTTCTTCTGCAGCCATGCATTTGGTTATTAAAGCTGTGAGCATGACAGTGTGTTCTTCTCTTTACTCACAGGGAATTTGCAAATAGCCATATTTCTCTGCAGCTGAACGTCACTTCAGCCATGTGTCCCCAGTCAAATGTACCACAGTGAAATGTCTCGCTGCCTAGACGCCTGAACCTGGATTGGATAGTCTAAACTGGCCACTGAGTGTGGGTGTGAGTGTGTGGTGTGAAAGAACAACCACAGCAGGGCTAGTAACCTGGTATTGTGAACTTTGGCATTAGATGATTGTCACTGTTGAACTGACACCCTGACCCCCATGTGCAAAAATAGGAAAAAGAAGTTGTGGATAGATTCAGTTTAGTATCTCCTAGCAGCTTGTAGTAATGAGTTCTCGTAAAATCTAAGTTGTTTCTCCACAATTTAGTTTGAGGAGCTCAGAATCCTGTGAAATTAGTATTCTTTTGTCTTATTTTACATTTAAGTGCAAAATGTTTAGCAAAAAAAAAAATCCTTGCACAAGCTAGGGCTCACTGTCATCTTATATTTAAGGAAGATACACAGTCTTTCACCCTGACCGAGGCTATACCAAAATTAGAGTGATTCTTCTGTCTCACATGTTAAGACAAAAGCCAGGCAAGTTAGGCTTCTTTTTTTCTCTTTTATATTAAAGGATATTCAATGGTTTGAATGTTTTTATACAGAATAACTTTTTGTATAAATTGGGCACTATCCCTTCTTTTGCTAAGATTATTAGCCCCAAGCATGCTCTTTTGAGCAAGTATTTTTCACACCCGTGTGGTGTCCCTCCCATCTTAAGTAACGAGGGCACCCTGTCATAAGGAATTATAGTTTCATAGTTTATCATAACTGCATTCGGACAATGTGGATCTTTTAAACTACGGTCTCTGATAGTCCAGATTTATATTTATATATATTTGTCATCCATGTATTCATCTAACTTTTTTAAACACTTAATGACAAGAGTTTTTAACCATAACTGGAATGTTATTCCATGTCTTTGGTATCAATTGTGTTACAAATCTATCTCTTGCTATAGTTTTATTTTTAGTCATTCTATAATTGAGACCCAATCCCGTATCCCTTGATAACTAATGGCTCATATCAGTCTAATTTCCTTTCTCAAGTCATCATTAGTCACTGCCTTAAATGCAAAGCACAGTTTTCCTCTTACAAATCTATATCATATACTTTATAATCCTAAAAATGTCACCCTGTCAGTGTGTCAGATTTTAGTGTTTTTTTTTATTCTCTTAGTAAAATTGCTTTGAATTATTTCTTAACCACATATATCTAAAGTAGTCAAACTACAGAAGGAAATATTGTATTTAGTCATGAGTCTAGCCATTGTCATGCATGCACATTTTATTGCCTTGTAATTTCTAGTTTTCAAAGTATTTAGTAAAAGACCTGTTTACCTCAGTGCTTTAGTTTTAATATCATGTGTCTAATACCTAAATTCATATCAGAACCTACTATGGTACCTAAATCCTTTACATAATCAGCTGTTACTGATACTTTTCTTCCCATCATAATCTTGTCCCATTTATATTTGCCAACTCTGACTGCTTTACATTTCATAAAAATTTAATTACAGCCCAACCTTAATAGTTCCATTTCTCTTTATTTAAGATATTTATTTAAATTATCTGCATCATGTTGTTCACCTACTTTAGCATCCATCTTACAATCATCGGCACATTTTGCTAACCAAAATTTTGATGAAATTAGCATTTCTGAAAATACTAAATTTAATAATATGAGCCCCAACATGGATTCATGGGAATACCCTTGGATAATTTCTTCCAACCAAATTGACTACTCTGTAGAATGTGGCTATATTACCAAAAGTTTAAAATCGTGAACGCTCCAAAGAGCGAAAATGCCAGACCTTGAAATCATTATTGTGGGGGGCTGTGCCCCCATACCCCCACTAAATATATATACTCCAACTCTGAGATCGTACTACAGTGAGGAAAGGGCAAATATTCCGATCTTCACTGTACTGCGATCTGAAAAAAAACACTTCAATGTCCGGCATTTCCGCTCTTTAGAGCGTTCGTGATTTTAAACTTTCAATCTTCTATTAAAGTCCCTTGTAAAATTACACAGTGTTCTTATTCAAATAATCATTTAGCTATTCATTTTATTACAGAAGGATTTAATTCTAATCCTTGTAAGTGATATATTAGTCATGTGTTAAACAATTAAATACTTAAAATACTTTAAATACATCCAAAGAGATTACAATGCACAATTTCTCCTTTTAACTTAAGTTGGTGACTTTATCATAAAATTTTATTTGGCCAGTAAGGGTCAATTTTCCTTTAATAAAACAATATTGATTTTTATCTAGTTCAAGCCCATATACTCAATCAATAACCATTTTTTTATTATGTGTCTCTCAAAACATTTCCATTTTTTATTATGTGTTTATCAAAACATTTCCCTAGAACAGATGTCAGGCTTATTGTATGATAGGTCATCTAGTCCCCTCTTTAAATATTGGCACTAATTAAAATTCCTTCAGTCGCCAGGTAAATTCCCTTTTACAGTTTACAATTATTATATACCTGTTAGTAGACAGAGAATAATGTCCAAAATTAAACAAACTGATTGCCTTGATATATTATATAGTCCCATTGTCTTGTTTGCTTTTACTTTTATAAAAGATGTTGTCACTTCATTTTCAGATATAACTGGGCAATGTTTAATGTTGGGTTCAGGCGGCTAGGCAGCGAGACATTTCCCTGTGGTACATTTGACTGGGGACACATGGCTGAAGTGACATTCGGCTACAGAGAAATATGTCTGTTTGCAAATTTCCTGTGAGCAAAGAGAAGCACACACTGCCATGCTCACAGCTTTAATAACCAAATGCATGGAGGCAGAAGAAGTAATGAGTGTTGTGCTCAGTGTACAGTACATACTTATGTAACTACAACATGTAGAAGTGTGCTACAGCATGGAGGAAATCCTGCAGGCTACTGTAGTCATATTAATACACCAGTATGAATTTTAGGTAATGTTCCATAGACACTGTGAAGGGGGTAGTGGTCCACACACTCCAATTATGAAGGCACTGCCCATTGTGCACTGTATTTGTACTGCCACTTACATACCCTCTGGCCATCCTGCTGCTGATGCCTGCCATACTGCCTGCTGTCTCTTGTTCCCTTGGGGACCATGGACATTGTTTTCCCCCTGTGCATTTGGTTATCGAAGTTGCGGGCATGGCTACATATTCTTCTCTTTGCCCACAGGGAATTTGCAAACAGCCATATTTCTCTGCACCTGAATGTCACTTCAGCAATGTGTCCCCAGTCAAATGTACCACAGGGAAATGTCTCGCTGCTTAGGCACCTGAACCCATCCAATCCACCTGTTGCATGTCTTTGGAATGTGGGAGCAAATGAGAGCAGCCAGAGGAAACCCACACAAACACAGGGAGGACATACAGACTCTGCACAGAAGGCACACCAGCTGAGAATCAAACCAGAAAATCTCTTGCTGTGAGGAGGCAACTCTAACCATTGCACCACTGTGCCACCTAAACTGAAGATGGAAGGCAACTGTAACTGTTAAAATACTTAAACTTAAGAGAGGAGGCAAATACTATAGTTTAGCATGGCTCTTTCAGGAGACTGTGTCACATTTAAATTCAGTGCTGGAGATAACAGCATCACTTTGAGAAGGTACTTGGTCTACCATAACTTTAAGCTTAAACAGTTAAATGTAAAAAAAATATTAAAGAATTAGTCAAACAAAAATATATACACCTGCATTCTCAGAACATTTTAACATTTTATTAACAACCTGGATCGCTGGTACACCAAAAGATTTTTAACAGCTAAATTCAATTGATAACATCCATAATATATCAGTTCATTATCAGGACTTTTAATGGTTTAAATAAAACCCAAGGTTGCAGAAAAATAAGGATATACACCCAACAGTACATTTTAATTATTATTAAAAGTACATGTCAGGTCTTTTTGCCTGAGACTGCAAGGCAGTAATCCAGTCTTGAACCCATCCAAGATTTGCCTTGAAACACTACTCGACGTAACTTAAGGCAGAGAACAACAACACCTTAGTCAGTGTTTCATTTAAAGCTACTGATCCTGGGAGACAAGGCACCAGTACTTCCGGATAACTTCTGTGCAAGATCAGTTACTAACTGTCTCCTCTCAGTTTGATGCTCTTAAAAGAGAAAATCTTATTAAATATTTATTCCATTTACTTTATTTTTTAGACAGAAAACTCATACACTACCTTTATAATAAATGGTTCACACTGAGGATAAATTATCATTTCAAACATTTTGACAAGTGACTGCTGTGTCTAATGTATACTTACTTACTGAGCATCTCAAATGCACTACTGATAAAATCAAATAGAGTAGACTGCCAGACTGATGAAAAATGAAGTTATAAAGATGTTACTAAGTACACTGTGACATGAATTCAATCAGCCTCAAAAAATAAACATCCGGTGCTTCATGAGAAGAAAATTCAGTTCTAATAGACTACTCCATAAAAAAGTGACCATAGTTTGCCTCCTACTGAGTGGACTAAACACTTATTTAGAAAAGCAAACACAATTTTTTGTTATACATGTAACTAAACTTTGTAGTAAGTGTGAAACCTTTTTTTTTCCTCTCTAAGGGCATAACTGAACTGTGATGGTTAAATAAAAATTTAGCATCTTACAAGAATGAACATTTATGAAATATCATTGGCAGTGTCCAATAACAAAGAAATACAATGAGAAAAAAATGGCATGCTAAACTTTCTGGGAATGGAATGTTTTCTTGGTTAGCAGTATATCTTGTAATTCTTAAAAATAGTGAAGAATTTGCTGAGATGAAATAGCAAAAACAAATGATGGGAGGTGGACAGTCCTACAATTGACATTTGTGACCTATTACACACTTGGCCAAAGTGTGCATTCCTCGAGAGGTTATTCCAGTTAAGGACCTGAATTTGCCTCAAGGTGCAGTGACCTTAGATTTGATCATAACAAATTTTGCAGATGCAGAGTTCTTTTCTATATTACTCAAAAGTCACCTCA
The DNA here is from genome assembly GCF_019279795.1 of Protopterus annectens. Taxonomy (NCBI): domain Eukaryota; kingdom Metazoa; phylum Chordata; order Ceratodontiformes; family Protopteridae; genus Protopterus; species Protopterus annectens. The sequence continues at coordinate 412,601,970 of NC_056734.1, forward strand.
ATATTTTATTTAATTAGTGATGACTTTCAGTTAGGCACTTTTCAATGAAGTGTCCAGGATCCACAAGTGATTCTGGATACTCATCCTTACACAAAATTCTGAGCATGTGCTCCACATTTATTTAGTTATTTATTTTATTCACCTCTTTTATATATATATATATATATATATATATATATATATATATATATATATGTATGTATGTATGTATGCCCCCTGCCTAATTAAAAATGAATGTGTATAAGTTTTGCAACAGACACCAAAACGAGCCTGCCAATGACTGCAGCATGGCAAAAGTTTGAGAACTACAAACAGCAATACTTCAAAATGCATTTCTTAAAAAATAAAATAAAATTTTCCTGCTTAGGCAAATAGTGCTTAAAGTTTTGATTTCAGTTATTTCCAGGGGCAGCTCATGCTATTGGACTGTAGGACTGCAGCCCCCCCCCCCAGCTGTAAAATGAAAGAAAACAGAATTGTAAAGTGACCAGCTGTGAGTCCCAGAACTGTGCATGTGTACTCAGCGAGTTCCTATCCGGACTGCTGTTTAACCAAGTCCGGATTATGAAGAGAAGGCATCTGTGCACAGATGCCCAGACGTCTATGCCGTTTGTAACCCCATAGACTGGAAGGAGATTAGACTGCAACATCTGCAGTCACATACGTGGATGGATAGCAACTGATTGGCTCCCAGGAAGGGAATTTGTATTTGGCACTTGAAGCTGCTGCAAGGGGTATATACAGGGGTGTGTGTGTGTGTGTGTGTGTGTGTGTGTGTGTGTGTGTGTGTGTGTGTGTGTGTGTGTATGTATGTGTCTGTGATGCCCCAGTTAAATATACCTCGTGGCTACAGTTACTCAGGCTCAAACCCTGCACCTTGGAATACAGGTAGCAAGAGCCTGAATTCCCTACCTACCACCACTTGTGAAAACTGTTCAGATTTTTGCCTCATATTTTTGTTCTGTTCTGTTCCTCATAAAATCTGTGTTTTTCTGGATTTTTGTAATCAGTGAAGGCTTGAATTCACTAAATAATGACAGGCATTTGAATTTCAGACTTCATATTCTTCAGAAAATACATGGTAACACAAAACTTTTTATTCTAGCAATTTTCTGTGTTTATAAGATCAATATTTGAAAATTGCTAGAAAATACAGGGTAACGCAAAACCTTTTATTCTAGCAATTTTCTATGTTTATAAGATCAATATTTGAAAATTGTCCCTATTTCTGGGGTCATATTCCCCCATTATTGGCTTTATCCAGGTTTTTTGTTCTAAGAGGTTGAGAGCTATGGTGAGAACTGAATTCTCTGAATATGCTTGGGGGCTGTATTCCCCCATTATTGGCTTTGTCCAGGTGTTTTGTGCTAAGAGGTTGAGAGCTATGGTGAGAACTGAATTCACTAAATGATAGCCATTTAAATTTCAGTTTTCCTCTTGCTCAAGAAACAGCTGATTTGGCATAGTGGTATGTTGCTCTGACTGTAGTGCACAGGGTCCTTGGTTCAAGTCTTAGCAGTGAAATGCATGGTGGTAACACAACATTTTATCCTAACAACTTTCAAAGATTATACAAGAAATGTTTAAAATGTGTCCCTGTTTTTTTGGCTTTTGCCCCCCCCCCCAATAAATTTTGGCTTTTTCCAGATTTCTTGTGCTGCAAAGTTGAGAGATACAGTTGAGTGTTGAGTGTCTTTTACAAGCAGCTGACAGCTTCAGGGGAAGAGAAGTGTAGTGCTGCTTATGCTGAGTCTGCTTGCATTGTTAATAGCATAACATACTTGCTTTTGATGCAGAAGACTGTGGGTTCTACTCCCACAGTATTTAGATGCATTGTTAATACTGTACTGCGTTGTACTTTTAAAGGGGGTGGATACTGCAGTCCTGAGAATGTCCTCCTTGGCGGAGGAACCTGTGATCAGTTTGCCATCCATTCCCTATAGCAATACTACTAGCTTATCATTTTGTTAATGTAACATAGGCAATTTATTCCTCAAGGGTAACAGGCACTACATCTGTAGATGAAACAATGAAATATAAAGTTGTTTGCTAACAGCAACCTCTTTATTAGTTACAGATCTCTTTAATGTGGAATTATTTAGATGACTTTTACTTCTGCAGAGATTGTGCATATTTACTGATACTGGTGGACTGTAGAAGTTTGAGTAGACTTTTATGATGGAAATGTTCTGAATTGGGCAGTTTTGTCATTATTGCTGCATGCATTTTGTTTCATTATTTACTGGAAAAATGTTCAAAACAATAAATTTAAAATGCCCTCTAACAACTGTACTGTATTATACAAGGAATATAATTTAATACAATCAGGAAGGTGTTTATTGATTATCTGATCAGCTCAGGTATACCCCCTCCCAGTTCTTGGTTGGCTGCGTTTGATTAGGAACCAGGTAAATCAATTGTCTACAAGCACAAACTTTTTTGTCACTGAATATTTTCACTGATTGAGTCTGAATGCTATTGAAAGTGATGAAGCCAGATTGAAGCAATCACTTCTCTTAGATCTTTGTTTTTTTGTTTTGGGAGGGTACTTATTGACCACACCTAGGGAGCTACGTCCGTCGTGTAGGATTTCTGCCACACAATTCTCCCAGCTGAACAATAACTCTCAACTGTCCAGATTTTTGCAGAATGAATAGATTTTTGCTTCTTATTTTTGGTTTGTTCCTCATAAAATGTGTGGTTTTCTGGCAAATCATTTAGGAATGAACACCCGAATCACGACACCAAATATGAACTACACAAATGTCACTAAAATAACTAAGAAAGCATCTGTGTAGAAAATGCACTTAGGAAATAAATAAAAAATCCAGTAATTTATTGATATTAAGCACTTTCATCTCCTGTAAGAGACTTCATCAGAATACAACTTCCCACATGAAATGACTCATTTAAATACTTTCAGTTAATGACATAATAATTAAATCTCATTAATCCAAGGAATTTTTACATAACATTAAAGGAGCCATAACTTGATGTATTGAATACATACAAAAAACCTTGCTAAAATTCCATACACATATAGTATAAACCTACCTATAATAGTGATAAACACAATTCACATTACATAAATATATATATATATATATATATATATATATATATATATATATATATATATATATATATATATATTTACAATTATTTATACATACTACTAAAATCTATTTGCCCTTTCCAACAACATTGGAGCAATAGAAACAGTCTCATTCAGACTGGGTAGAAACATTGCAGCTAGCCTAAGCTGCCATTGAGTTTCTCTTTTCTTTAATAAATTCTTCCAATCTCCACCCCTTGGGTTCATTTTAACAATGTCCAATATTCCAAACATAAATTTCACAAACCCTGAACAAGTAAGGGAATGTGTGTATAAAGCACTGGATAAATTGTGATTTTTTTATATCATTATTATGCTCATACACTCTGTTTTTTAACATACCTTCTGTTTTGCCCACATAATAATGAGTACATGATATGCATACTGCCAAGTATACTAATCCAGTGGTATTACAATTTCCCTTCTTAAATGTAACTCTACTTTTCAAATTATTACTCAAAACCATACTACCCTGTTTAATAATATATGAACATTGTGCACACATCTCACATGGTCTAGTGCCTAAACCTACCCCGTCAGTCCTATCTATTTTCATTTCAAATAATTTCTTCAGGTTTAGACCCATTTTGTTAATAAACATAGGTTTCTCTCCCACTTTGTTAAAAATTTCCCTATTAGTTCTAAACATATTCCAGTTGGATTCCATCATTTTTTTTATATTATTAGTATTACTATTGTACTGCAATACACAAGTTTTTTCAAACTTTCTGTTCTGATGACCATCCCCAGAATGGTTCACACTTTTAGTAAAACCCACCCCCAGAAGTGGTTTATAAAAAAACACATTTAACATATACTTCATTCAAAATGTCTTCCACTAAATATTTGGGGTATCCTCTATCTTGAAACACTAGAAACCTTCTCTAGTTCATGGCCCAGATCTTCCAAATGCGAAGTCATATGGGCCACCCTGATGGCGTGACCCTTAACAATTCTTTTCTTTTGCCCCATGGGGTGAATGTTTTCAAAATGCAAACATGCATTGCAAAAAGTGTCCTTTCTATATATTTTTGACCTAAAAGCATCAATTCCTTTAGAAATGCAGGTATCTAAATAATTTATACCTTTGGCTTCATACTGATATATAAAATCCAAAAATCTGTACTGGAATTCAAATATTGAATAAACCTGGGGATTTCAAACTCACTACCTTCCCAGAAGATAAAAATGTCATCCAAATAATGTACATATAACTTGACACTTACCCCAAAAAGGACACTTTGTTACGTACTGATTCTCTCAACCCAGAAGAACCAAATAAGCATACACAGGTGAACATACTGCCCCCATGGCCACACCCCAGATCTGTTGATAGTACTCTCCCTCAAACCATAGGAAGTTATTGTCTAAGACTATACTCATCATCTCACAGACCAGTGTAGCCATGCCATATTCTAATTTGGATTCCTGAAATAATACCTGTTCAAACAACATGAGGCCTTCCCCTTTGGGAATACTAGTGAACAAATCTTTAACATCTACTGTTAAAAAGATAATATTCTCTGTCCATAACTCTTTCTTTATTAAACCCAATAATTCCTAAGAATCCTTAACTAGATGGGGGGTTTTATCAATCACATGTACACAGGAGTATTATCAACAGATCAGGGGTGTGGCCATGCGGCAGTATGTTCACCTGTGTATGCTAATTTGGTTCTTCTGGTTTGGGAGAATCAATATGTAACAAATTGTCCTTTTTGGGGTAAGTGTCAAGTTATATGTATGTTATTTGGATGACATTTTTATCCTCTGGGAGGGTAGTGAGTTTGAAATCCCCAGGTTTATTCAATATTTGAATTCCAGTACAGATTTTTGGATTTTACATATCAGTATGATACTAAAGGTATAAATTATTTAGATACCTATATTTCTAAATGAATTGATGTTTTTAGGTCAAAAATATATAGAAAGGCCACTTTTTGCAATGCATATTTGTATTTTGAAAGCAATCACCCCATGGGACAAAAGAAAAGTGTTGTTAAGGGTCAGGCCATCAGGGTGGCCCATATGACTTCACATTTGGAAGATCTAGGCCCTGAACTAGAGAAGGTTTCTAGTATGTTTCAAGATAGAGGATACCCCAAGTATTTAGTGGAAGAAATTTTGAAGGGAAATTGTAATACCACTGGATTAGTATACTTGGCAGTATGTATGTCATGTACTCATTATTATGTGGGAAAAACAGAACATATGTTAAAAAACAGAGTGTATGAACATAATAATGACATAAAAAATCAGAAATTATCCATTGCTTTATACAAGCAACCCCTTACTTGTTCAGGGTTTGTGAAATTTATGTTTGGAATATTGGACATTGTTAAAATGAACCCAAGAGGTGGAGATTGGAAGAATTTATTAAAGAAAAGAGAAACTCAATGGCAGCTTAGGCTAGCTGCAATGTTTCCACCCGAATGAGACTGTTTCTATTGCTCCCATGTTGTTGGAAAGAGCAAACAGATTTTAGTAGTATGTATAAATAATTTTAAATATATATATATATATATATATATATATATATATATATATATATATATATATATGGGTCTATCTTAGTACATCGACATTTCAAACATCGAAGTCATTTAACCGGCGCCAGAAGATCGACGATATTCACAAACACGCATACACACTACACCCACATACATGACAAAAAACAAAACACATCCCTATCCAAACACCACACACACACACAAACACACAAAAAAAAACAACAAAACAACAAACAACAACAACAACCACAACATAACCCAACCCCACGCCAACCCACCTAAGGTCCGTCCCTCCTACACACCATCCCCCACCCCCACCCACCACCCTCACTACTTTCCCCACCCCTACCCCACCCTAACACGGCGCACTAACCTTACCTCACTACACACCTCCCCCTTACCCTACCCCACCCTGCCTAACTCATACCTACTTAACACACTTACCTAACCCCTACCCACTACGCCTACACCCCACCCCTCACCTCCCACCTACTAACTCCTTTTACCACCTAACCTCCCTACTACCTACCCTTACCTCTACCCTACCTTACCAACACCCTACCCTCCCTTACCCATATACTTCCTACCCGTCTATCGTCTCTCACTCATTCTGTCTTTCTCCTTCTTTCTCATCCGTTCAGCGGCCTTCTCTTCCGTCGGTTCTGGGTGTTCGGCCGTGTTGCCAGACGGCATGTGTCTAAGATGACATTTAATCCATTGTCGGTATTGTGTCGATATATATATATATATATATATATATATGTATATATTTATGTAATGTGAATTGTGTTTATCACTATTATAGGTAGGTTTATACTATATGTGTATGGAATTTTAGCAAGGTTTTTTGTATGTATTCAATACTTCAAGTTATGGCTCCTTTAATGTTATGTAAAAATTCCTTGGATTAATGAGATTTAATTATGATGTCATTAATTGAAAGTATTTAAATGGGTCATTTCATGTGGGAAGTTGTATTCTGATGAAGTCTCTTACAGGAGATGAAAGCGCTTAATATCAATAAATTACTGGATTTTTTATTTATTTCCGGAGTGCATTTTCTGCATGGATGGTTTCCTAGTTTTTTTAGTGACATTCATTTAGGAATGAAGTCACTTAATAATGACAGTCATTACATTTCAGACTTCATACCCTTCAGAAAAATGCATGCTAAAGCAAGACCTGTTATTCTATCAACTAAGTTTATACAAGAGCAATTTTTAGTACTGTTTGCTTGTTCCCCCAATATATTTGGCCTTGTCCAAATTTCCTGTGTTAAGAGGTTGAGAGGTATATGCAAATAAATCGCTTTACAGAATTAGGTATATCCAAACCTCTCAACTGTCCCCAATTTTGGCTCAAAATGTTGCTATCCCCCTAGTAATCCCTCCGCAAAATGGCAGTTTTGGAAGAAACGTGGAGGTTAACAATTAATAAATAATTGTAATGATCAGAGTTGCAGATTACTTTTGTTTTAGAAATGCATGTAGATTCTATTTTGTCAGCTGCTCAACTTTACAGTACTAATATTAAATAAGTGTCCTTTCCTTTGACAGGTTTCCAGCTATATTGCTCTACACTCATCTGCACTGCAATGTCTCCTGCTGAACTACATTCATGTACCCAAAATGTTTTTACTGCAGCAGAAAATTGGTTCAAACACATCTGTCTCCTCCTTAATCCTAAAAAGACTAAGTTACTATTGATTACTCCAACTTATAAGTCCATCCCAATTTCCTTTACTATTGTCTCTAACAATGGCACAATTATATCACCCGACAGCACTACAAAACTGCTTGGTGTGACAATAGATAATCAACTAAACTTTGATGCGCACATCAATTTAACTATAAAAACAGTTAACAAAAAAATAGTTGCACTCTATAGACTTAAACAATTTCTCATACCAGAGACTAGGATATCTTTAGCTCAAACACATCTCATCTCAACACTACTGTATGCCTCTCCAACCTTCATTAACCTATCAAAAACAAACCTATCAAAACTAGCCTCATCCTACCACAACATTGTCAGGTTTGCTACAGGTGCCCCATATCGGACTCATCGTTGCTTAAATCTCAGACAGCTAGGTTGGCTTGAACTGCAAAATCTGATTCTACTTCAACAACTGACTATTACCCACAGGATACTCCACTTCCCTTCTAATGCACCTATTCTTAATACTCTTATTTCCCCCTATAAAAATCTCACTAACCTACGCTCAGCTAATAAACTTCTAGTAGCCACATGTAAATCTCAGAACAAAGCAGGTGACTCCCTTTTCTCAAATGCTGTGGGTACACACTGGAACAAGCTCACTAGTGAACTTACTACCTTGACCTCAACACCCCTCTTCAAGAAGCATTTAAAGATACACCTCAAATCACATTGGCTCTGCCCTTGCTCTTCTCCTGACTGACTCTCGTTTCCTACTTCCACATCTTTCCACCTCTTTTCCAAACACCTCTATCTGCACTGTACAATCCCATCATATAGATAAGTATTACTTCTCCTTCTCTCACTCTGCCTTGTCTCCATCTAGCTTATACCACTCCTCCCACCACTTCAATTTTTTTCCCTTGACTCTATTCAGCTTGTGACTTCCTCTTTCTTATGATTTTACCTCCTATTACCACTACTTACTTTGCTTATGTTTTACCCCCTATCACCTCTAAGATGCTAAAAAAAAAATTTTTATTCTGTATTATAATACTGCTCTTATTGCTATGTGTTTTTGTTACACTAATTGCTTTTCTGTTGTTCTGTATTCTAATTAGTTACTAACTCCTGCTTAGTAGTTTTAGTTAAACTCTTGTATATATATATTTTTTCTTAAGTGTGTTACCATAGACTGTTACAGTGGAGCTTTTCTCCTCGGGCCTCTACTGAAAATGGACATGTATCCAGTTAGACTAGCCCAGTCAACAAATGTAAAATAAAATAAAATAAAATTGTGTGGCTATTTTATATTTTTGCATCACATTTTGGGTCCAATTTTCATAAAATTGTGGTTTTCTGGCAAATTAGTGACAAATCATTAAACACTGAAGTTACAAAATAATTACAGACATTTGAGTTTCAGATTTCATACCCTTCAGAAAATTCACACGAATGCAAAACCTACTATTCTATTATCTTTCTAAGGTTATAAGAGCAATATTTAAAAAATTTACTTATTTTTGGGCCTTTGTCCCACTTCTATGTATGAATTTTTCCAGATTTCTTGCTCTGAGGTTGAGAGGTATGACAAATGTTTCAGGGCCATCATGGTCAGCCAGAGACATTTCAAATTGTGACATACTTGTACTCCACCCACCCCCATGTAGTGAGTCTGGATGTGTCCAAGCAAGAGTTATGCAGTGTAAGTGTGCAAAGTATCCCCCATCCAAGGTAGATACAAGTACTACAGTGGCTTTTCATCTGTCCTTGATTTTACAGAATGTTCTGGTTTTCTGTCACATTTTTATACTGTTGATATATGCTTCTTATTATTCAGAAAATGCATGTTATTGTTGCAGGGCCTGTTGCTCTTTGTTTAAGTAGCAATGTTTTAATGACCATCAGGTAAGCTTGTCTGAGATTGTAAGATGCAAGTAAGCTTTAATAAGCATACTGCTAAAGAATTATCAACATTGAAAGCCTTTTTGTTGTTGCCATGCAGAGAATATTTACATAAATAGATAACGTATAAGCCTTAGGTATTGAAATGCATATGACAGTATTTGTAATAAAAGACAGGATTACGGTATTTTCAGAAGTTCATTACATTTGGTGGAGACTTACAATCATCTTTGCAGGCTTTACCCGTAAACTAAACAGAATGCCAATCTAGCATGTGTGGTCCATAACCTGTGCAGTAATCCCTTAAGCAATTATTTTTGAGCTTGTTTGTTGTTTGCTGTTCATTTTATACTTTGATCATGTTTTTCCCATGAAACAAGTAGATAGTTGCTGTCAGGCAGCAGGTCTTTTTTGGATAAGAAACATTTTTACAAGTGGGGGTAATCGGTATCACAGAAATTGCTACTTTCAACATGTTACTTGGCACTTTTATAAAGCTGAATATAAATTATAATTAGAACTGCAGTGCAAGGAGAAGCATTTGAGTTGAGTGCTGCTTGTTTTTTTTATACTTGATTTCAACTGGCATTCCACTAATGTATTTAAAAAGTAATTTATTTTTTGTGCCTCACAACCTTTTTGTTTCCATCTAGACATTAAGTAAGCTGTCATGCAGCCAATGCATTGAAATATTTCTTTTATTCTTCACTTCATTTTGTCTTGATTGGACTCTCATAATGACGGTTTGGCACCCAGGGCAGCATATTTAATTAAAGTCACATTTTTTGTGGTTTTGAGCATAGATCTGCCCCTTTCTAGTTGGCCACATGTCCTCCCATTGGCCCCACCCATTCAGCTGACTCTTGCAGTCCACCACCCCTTTGATTTGAAGTCACCAGCTGTTACTGGTTATTTCTCATTCTTGGGGGTCAGAACTTTCTAGTATTCTGGTAGAATTCAATAAACCCAGTCCATTGCTTATCATCAGATAATGTTAAAGCTATAAAACTAGGATAGCAAATATTTGAAATACAGTAAGCCATATCTGTAAACTATTAGAAACATGCATTAGTACATGGAGTGCTACCATTACCCTCCAAAATCAGGAAGAAGGCAATTTTGTTAAGCATATTTCTGATGTAAGAATGGTGATTAACAAAGTTTGCTAAGCATCTTTCAGCACTTTTATGTTCTAGTCCCATGCTACAGCATTACAATTAGCCACCAAACAGCAACAAGAAACTGAAACAGCTTTAAAAGCTGTAATACAATTTGTGCTGCCATACTTTAGTTTGTGTCTGGTTGCATAAAGTATGTTACAGCTTTTAAAACTGTCAAATGATCAGACATGTACTTCACTTCTGACCACTGTCTGTGAGACAACTGTAAGTGTTTTACAGCTTCTAAAGCAGTAAAATACTTCAGACTCCTACATTTTCTTTTCTTCTTTGTATCTGGTAGTACATTTGGAGATTTAAAGCTGTAAAACACTTCACACTCTTTTTTTCTGTATCAAATAGTACTTTGTAGTAACTTAAGCTCCATGTGCAAAAAAATGTGTAGCAGTACTACATATATTTTAGATTTCAAAGCTGTAAAACATGTAGTAAGCCTACAGTTTTTTCTCCTTCTTGCTCTCTCTTTCTCTTTCTTTCTCTCTCTGTCACTAAGTAGTAGGTGGAGCAGATAAAGCTCCATATACTACAAAGAATTATGATCTGGTCTTCCCAATCATAACCAACTTGTTATATGTTTTCAAAATGGATGTCAAGATCCTCACCTCAATTCTTTGCTTTGCTCTGCTCTTGAAGTGAAGTTTTTGACATATGTTTCTCAGTTATACAACAACTTTGTTATGATCTGATATGCAAACATAATCATCTGCTTTTAGATACATACTTAATTTGATTTTGCTGTTATATTGTGCATGCAGTTGTGGTTGCAGTTAGTATTCATAGACTAAAATATCTTTTACCTGTGAAAACGTTCACTACTCATTTCTTAACCATAATAATGCTGAAAGAATATCCTTAAATCATGACTGCAAACTGCAAAAAGAGTATTACTAAGACTGCACATCAGCTGTCATGGATGAGAAAAGGCAATCCACAGTTCATCTCAGGGATGCCATTTTCAGACATTTTTGTTTTCTAATTGACCATAGGAACTGATAAAGTCAAAGTCAAAGTAAACTTTATTGTCATTCAGAAATTCCGTATCTCCAGACTGAATGTGCAGACAACATATAGACTATTTTCACATGTAACACCTGGTTATTACATCACAGACATGCAGGTAGACAGACTAATATTGCACATAATTAGAAACACATTTTAACACTTTTTTTACATAAATCTACTAAAAACATCAACCATATAAAGGAAACTATGGATATGCAAGTTCAAGTACTGGAAAGCATTCAACAGGCATCCATACAGCACTAGGACAAGGGAAAAAGAGCAGAGGGAGGTTATGGTTTCACACATGACGCCCATTTTGGATATACAGGCTCATGCTCTACAGATGGAGGCCATGTGGGATGATTTAAAAAACTGGGCCTGGGAGAAACAATTTACAAATATTGGGTCTGCCAGAAAGAGTTGAAGGAGTGGATTCAGTGAAATTCATTAAAAAAGAATTGCAGAATTTGTTAAAGGAGGAGCAGCCACCAGTCATAGAGAGAGCGCAGAGAGTTCAATTATGTATGTAAACTCACTTTTCCCTCAACATTTTATATAAAAGTGCCTTGACTATTTTGACAGGGAACATATTCTGACCAAGGCTTGGGAGATGAACAATACACTATCTGTTGCTGGGCACCCTGTTAAAATAGTCCCTGATTGTAGTGCAGCCTTGTTTGCTAAGCATATGGCCTTGGCACCTTATTTAGCTTGAGCGTGAGAGCTAGGTTTGGGATCTTGATTTGGGTTCATGCAATTCTTCAAATCATTAAAGGAACCCAGACTTTTCCAATTCTGCTCCCATCAGATACTGTGGGTTTCCTATGAGGCTGGGAAAATGCTCACTAAAGGAAATCCTATGCAGCCACATTGAAGCACAATCAGCTTAGCAGTGATTCTAAATGCAGGGGTAGAGTGGGAGGAGACAATATCATCAAATCTCCAGCTCTGAAGAAGACAGAAAATCTAGATGGGCATATTTCTAAACCAAGGAACCATGGAGGAGTGAGACAGAAATTATTTGCTATGTCCCCAGAGATGCTACAGCCCAGTCAATTGTCTGGATCTAGTTCTGATCCCAATAACATGGATTTTGGAGGACCTGAGCATTCTCTGTAGTATATTCAGGAGGTAGAAGCTAAATGACTTGGTTCCTCTCCTCCCCAAGCAGAAAATTAATTGGAAAATAAACTAGAATATAGGTTCTGAGACATGAAACACAATTAGGGTGCTGCTTGAATGTATTTCAGTTTGTATTTTATCTGTTACTAGCATGTTTTTTTTCTAGGGCTGATGCTATATACAAGGTTATTTGAACAATTTAGGATGTTTTTTTTTTTTTTACTAATTTTACATCTTGTTTATTATCATTAACAGATTGGCACTAGCAAGCATGAGGCAGCAAACAGGAAGGTAACTGATTACAACTTGATTGTCCATGGTTACTATGGGCATGGTTATGTCAGCGGGGCATGGATTAAGCATTGGTGAGAAGTGTCTTTGCATTACGGTATGTACATCAGTTTACCTCTTTTATCACCTGGTTGTATGTAAAGCTTCTAACAGAAGGTTTGATGGATGGGAGGAGGTCTTATTAAGGGACTGTCTTTTCTGAAAAAGGTACCATTCAGACCAAAGGAACAATAAAGGGGATTTGTCACAGTCATGGAAGGGGGAGCGATGCAGCAACCAGGTGAGTGTGCACTTAGGATGCTGTAGGCAGGTGTTTTCCCCTAGCTGGTGTTCAGCAGTCAGTGGACTGATTCCTTACCATACTACAGAGTGGTAACTGTATGTAGTGTTGTGGTATAATAACCTGTTGAATTTTCTCCTATTATTTAGTAGGTTCTATAGTATAGCAGGTAAGGCCTGACGATGGTGCCAAAAGGGATGGAGGTTCAGGTACAGATTCCAGAGGTGCTACAACTCCTCCCATTCCTATTGCTGTCACTCTTTTAATGTGAAAATGTGAAGGGTAGCACTACCCCATTCAAAGTTAAGGCAGTGTTGAATTTGATTATACAATGAAAATTGTTAGTTTTGTTTTCAAGAAACTATATTGAAAAAATGTAAGGAAGGTCTGATTCAAAAGTTCTGGCCAGGAAATTATTTTTTTTTAGTTGCTCCACATCTGGCAAAAGGGGAGTTTTATTCCTAATTCACAAATCATTAGTGGGCATAGTGGAGCAATGTGTTAAAGATAAATCTAGCAGGTTCTTAATGATTAGAATTAAATGGAACAAGTTTTCATTTTGGTCAGTTAATTTTTAGTGTCCTAATAGCAATGAGCAGACCTTGTGGTTGGAGCTATTGTCAACAATGAGGAAAAACATAAGGTATAGGGGGGATTTTTACACCATAGTTAACCCAGACATAGTTAGAATACCTAGTGGCACCAATAGAACCCCACTCACAGCCGCTATCTTTCATCAGCTGGGTGTAGAATGGGATTTGGTGGGTGGGTGGATGGATGGATGGATGGATGGATGGATGGATGGATGGATGGATGGATGGAAAATATTTAACCCAAACAATACACACTACACTTTTTACAGTTATCAAGGGAGTATAGCTAGTCAATTAGAGGCATGTTGGATCTCCCATAAATATAGATCCCATATTTCTACAATATATATATTGCAGTCAATGTTATCAGATCATAACCCAGTTCTGCTCTCACTGAAGTTAGAATCATAAGTAAACAGACTCAACAATGGAGGTTAGATCTGATTTGGCTAAAGTACTCTAACAAGATCAGTATATTAAGCAAATTGATAGAACAATGCTGGCCTACTCACTCTGGTCCCAGACAGAGCATTATAGAGGAATGGGTAACTTTAAGAACATCTTGAAGCATTGGTGTAAGTAGCTTACCAAAGCTGTAGGACTAAGGATGAGCTTAAAAGTTCAGGAAATAGAGAGGGACTTTGTTCATGTGTAACAGACATATAAAAATTATAACTACTATAATAGGAGTATACATCAAAGGATTAATATCCTGAAAAACATTCTAAATCCTTGCAGTTTGACAATATATATAGCAAATGGGAACAATACAAGTTATGTTTTTTGAGCAAAAGTGATTTGATCAGCCAAACTGCCTGGATAAATGTCAAGAAAGGGCACAAGAGCTTACTATTAGTAGTTTCATAACTGATATTGGCGAGGTTATTACAGATCCATAAGAAATTAACAGTAGTTTTACTAAGGGGCTTACCCAACCCAGGTAGGAAGGTTTATGTGTGGATAGACAGGATCTGAATACATATACTGTAGGTCTTGGCTTGGAGGTAATCCCAAAGGAACAGTTTACTAAATTAGCTGAACCTATCATGGAAAAGGAAATTGATCAACCCATTCAGCAATTAACCCCAGATAAATTTCCAAGCCTAGACAGTTTAAACTCTATTTTTTCCGATTATTTAATGAACAGTTGACCCTACTTTTATGTGCAGTGTTCCAAGAAGTATGAAGGAGGAGTAGATTTCCTAAATAAATGCTAGAAGCTGGGGTTATATTGCGTCCTAACCTGGAAAAGATAATAGTAATGTAAAGAATTATAGGTCAGTTTAATTGCTGAATGTAGATATACAAATATACCTACAAATTTAGCAGTTAGAATGCATAAGTTAATGATTAGTTGTATCCCAATGAGCCATCAAGGGTTTATTAAGCTGTGGGAAGGGAATGTCAATCTAATCTGCCTATGGTGGTGCATTCACACCAAAGCATACTTAGAAAATTAAATGGCGGCATTATTAGTGGATTTTTAGAAGATTTTCAACTCAGAGGACTGAGGTTTCTTATGAGGTATTATGAAAGCATATGCCTTGCCATATTCATTTTTTGGAAAAATGTAGGGTGTTATATTCACAACCTACCACACAAATGAACATTAATTGAGTTTTGTCTTCCCCAGTCCCTCTATCTAAGGGCACCACTAAAGGTTTCCCTCTTTCACCTTATTTATTCATTTTGCTGGCAATGAGTTAAGTAGATAATGTTGTAAGGACGTTTAGTTCACTAGAGATTAACTTGTTAAATCAAACCTGTACACTCACATCATGGTTTGTGAAGAAAAACGAAGCAAAGTTGGACACTGCTGACAGCTTAAAAAATCTTCTTTATTCTTAAAATCACAAGATAAGCGCTTTCGGGATGACCCTTCTTCAGATAAATAAAATGAATGAGATGGTTCATTTATATACATATAAAAGCCAATCACATTCAGAAATAGCAAGCACATTCAGTGAAAGACACGCCTATTTTTCAAAATAGGCTTAATTGGTATGTAATCATTTAAACCTGGCTTCCTGTTTGCCATTAAGCTAGCAATCCATTTTGTTTCTACAGTTTCTGTTTGAAGCACAATATCACCCCCCCTAGTGCTGGGTTTAACATTTACAATAACCCTAAATTTAAATGTATGTGTAGGATACAAAATCACATGTCTACATAATGCATTTCTTTCATCTTTATTCCTAATACTTGAAAGATGCTGAAGAATCCTTACTTTGAACATGCTATTCGTCTTACCCACATAAAAACCTTGGCATTGACAGCATTCTGCTAAATATACTATGTTGGTTGTGCGGCAGGTTGCTCTTCCTTTAAAGTGAAACACTTTTTGGGTAGTGGGATGTATAAAAACAGTATCTTTATTTATGTAGGGACAAGCTTTACATAATCCACAATTACTCGTTCCTATTGAGTATGGTAAAGCATAGGACACATTTGGCACGGAAGGTTCCTTGCATAGTAGATCCTTTAAGTTTTTATTCCTTCTATACCTAAAAGTGGGCTGAGGTCCCACTATGCCCCCCAGTGTACTATCACTGGTCAAGATGTTCCAGTTCTTTCTCACTATATTGCAGATATCACTAGTATTACTGCTATAGTTTAACATGGCCTGCGGGACTTTGCATAAAGCTTCATTGCTCTTTTTGACCTCATCCCTTTCAAAAGCTCTTAAAATCCAAGGCTTATAATCCGTGAATCGCTTGGATCTACCTCTTTCCACAGTTTCATTTACCAAATTCTGCTTATAGCCCCTATCATTAAAGTTCTCCTTAAGTCTAGTCGTCTCCTCTTCAAAATCTGATTCTAGAAGACATAACCTAGAGACCCTGCTCACCTGCCCCTGTACTATGTTGCGATATGTATATCTAGGGTGCATGCTGTCAAATGCCAAGAGTGAGTTCTTCCAGCAATCTTTCTTATGTAGCTTGGATCTAAAGCCTTTTGTATCCTGTTGTACACATATATCTAAGAAATCTATGGAACTGCGTGACATGTTGATAGAAAACCTAAAAAACTTCGTAGTGGAGTGTAAGTGGTTAATAAACTCATCTAGTTCTTCCTCTGTCCCATCCCACAAAAGAAAAATGTCATCTACAAAACGTAGATATAACTGTAGTTGACGTCTCCATTCCTCATTGTTGATGACATGTGTTCTTTCCCATTGAGAGAGAACCAAATTGGCATATGTATTTAGGGGGTCCCCATGGCGACCCCTGCGCTTGTCTATATGCCATTACCTCCCAGAAAACATTATTCTCCAAAACAATGCTTAATAGTGATGTAATGAGTGATAACTTATCATCACTAACTCCTAGGTCACCCAGGAGCAATTGTACACTATCAATACCAAACTTGTTGTCAATCACAGTGAATAGACTTTGAATATCCATAGTGACCATCAGTAAATTCTTACTATAGGATTTATTCAATTGACCTAGTAGCCTTAAAATGTGCTGTGTCTTTCAACACATTATCCATTTGATCTAGATAGGGTTTTAAAGTGTGTTCCACCCATATCGACACATTCTCCGTAACCCATCCCTCCCAGATACTATCGGTCTAAGGGGTGGGTTTTGGATAGATTTATGTATCTTCGGTAGTGCTTTAAAAATCGGAATAACTGGTTTCTCTATTTTGAGGAACTGATAAGTTTCCTCAGATATTTTCATTTCAAACAATAGAGCATTTAATTGAATATTCACCCTATCTACAATACTTTTTACAGTTAGGGGATTTATGAGTAGATATGTGTTACTATCTTGTAATAGCTCATTCAATTTGTTGTTATACCATGTCGTGTCCATAAGGACAATGGCACCCCCCTTATCCGCATTTTTTATCACAATGTCCCTGTTGGCAATGAGACTATTCAGTGCTATCCTTTGTTCAGCAGATAAGTTGTGATATTTCTTAAAGTCTGCTTCCTTATAGTAATCTATCATATCTTTCTCACATGCACTAACGAACAAATTCAAACTTGATGTTAATTGCGGGACAAAACCACTTGGTTTTCTAAGGGAATAATCCTTCTCATTACTGTTGCCATACATTAACTTCAGTGACACATTCCTGCAGTATAGCATAATATCTATCAACATTTCATCATAACAACCATTTTTGCTCGGAATAAAGGTTAATCCCTTATTCAACACCTCTAATTCTCTAGAGTTTAAAACATAAGATGATAAGTTAGTAACAATACCCATATCATTATCAGCAGTCAGTCCCAAATTTTTCTTCTCTTGTCGGTCCCCTGTCCTTACTGACCGCTTCCAGGGACCTTTCTTTTTGACCGGTGCTGGTAGCAGTCCCAAAAAATTACTATTGTGGCTCGCTCCTTGTATCTTGGGGCGTGCCCCCAAGGAATGGCCATCTGAATTAGAGTTCACTACGACAATTTGTTGTGAAGAGCAGGTACCTACATCATGATTTGAACTGGTACCTAAGTTTGTCACATCAATCGTGACACTGGCAGGACCCTCCTGCACTCGAATAGATTCCGTGTCCGTTTGTTCATCAGCCAAGTCAGCCGTTGGTTCTTCCTCCCTTGATTCATGTGTTGTTATATTGGCTGTCACAAAACACGTTCCGATACCACTCTCCTTCTCCTTCTGAAACGGCGTGGGAAACGTGTTGCATTCAGACGCTGTGTTCATCATCATCGTCATCGCATCACTCCTCCCTCCCCTCCTGGTTGAATCTGCCAATCGCCTAGCAGTATTCACCATCGATCTATTTTCATTGGCCCTAGGCCATACGAAGATGTTCCCATTAGTGAAGTCCAGGAAATCTCTTTGTAATTTACCCGTTTTCTGTTTTTTCAATTTATCGTCATTCTCAGTAAAGGTAACATATAGTGCTTCCATGCGTTCACTATATGGCCCATCGCTAAACTCAGCTTCAAGCTTATGTTGCAATTCAGTCACTTCTTTTTTTAAATTATCCAACTCCGAGAAAAGAACTCATTCAGCAGGGACATGTACTTAAAACTAGTCTCAATGTTGATAGTTTGCCATTTGGCCAAAAGTTCGGGTAGCGGTCACCTTGTGCTGGCATACAAAGTATCCGCATACCCCTCGAACAATGCCATATTGGATACAAGCCTCTAAATGATATTCCTGCCATTGAAGTCTCTGCAATTTGTTCACTTTAAAAGTTAAGTCACGAATTAGTTCCTCAAAGTTCCTATCCACAGCTACTGGTTTGGAACCACTCATGCCTATTTTACATGTAGAAAAGCCCAAATTAAGTAATGGATTTCCACAGTTCAGGGCTTTCTTAGGATGCCATAAAACATTCTTGTTGGCTTGGTTTTGATGTCCATTCACAGAAGTAGTTTCTAGCATAACAGGTTCCGCTGCCATAGCATGCAAAATACTGGATACACAAATCCAAGGAAAATAGTAGAAAACAAATACCCAGTAAGACGCCAAAGTCCAACTTAAGCAGGTAGCACAAATGAAGAAAAACGAAGCAAAGTTGGACACTGCTGACAGCTTCCTGAACTTCACTAATGGGAACATCTTCGTATGGCCTAGGGCCAATGAAAATAGATCGATGGTGAATACTGCTAGGCGATTGGCAGATTCAACCAGGAGGGGAGGGAGGAGTGATGCGATGACGATGATGACGAACACAGCGTCTGAATGCAACACGTTTCCCACACCGTTTCAGAAGGAGAAGGAGAGTGGTATCGGAACGCGTTTTGTGACAGCCAATATAACAACACATGAATCAAGGGAGGAAGAACCAACGGCTGACTTGGCTGATGAACAAACGGACACGGAATCTATTCGAGTGCAGGAGGGTCCTGCCAGTGTCACGATTGATGTGACAAACTTAGGTACCAGTTCAAATCATGATGTAGGTACCTGCTCTTCACAACAAATTGTCGTAGTGAACTCTAATTCAGATGGCCATTCCTTGGGGCACGCCCAAGATACAAGGAGCGAGCCACAATAGTAATTTTTGGGACTGCTACCAGCACCGGTCAAAAGAAAGGTCCCTGGAAGCGGTCAGTGTTTAGGACAGGGGACCGACAAGAGAAGAAAAATTTGGGACTGACTGCTGATAATGATATGGGTATTGTTACTAACTTATCATCTTATGTTTTAAACTCTAGAGAATTAGAGGTGTTGAATAAGGGATTAACCTTTATTCCGAGCAAAAATGGTTGTTATGATGAAATGTTGATAGATATTATGCTATACTGCAGGAATGTGTCACTGAAGTTAATGTATGGCAACAGTAATGAGAAGGATTATTCCCTTAGAAAACCAAGTGGTTTTGTCCCGCAATTAACATCAAGTTTGAATTTGTTCGTTAGTGCATGTGAGAAAGATATGATAGATTACTATAAGGAAGCAGACTTTAAGAAATATCACAACTTATCTGCTGAACAAAGGATAGAGGCTGGGAAAATGCTCACTAAAGGAAATCCCATGCAGCCACATTGAAGCACAATCAGCTCAGCAGTGATTCTAAATGCAGGGGTAGAGTGGGAGGAGACAATATCATCAAATCTCCAGCTCTGAAGAAGACGGAAAATCTAGATGGGCATATTTCTAAACCAAGTAACCATGGAGGAGTGAGACAGAAATTATTTGCTATGTCCCCAGAGATGCTACAGCCCAGTCAATTGTCTGGATCTAGTTCTGATCCCAATAACATGGATTTTGGAGGACCTGAGCATTCTCTGTAGTATATTCAGGAAGTAAAAGCTAAATTACTTGATTCCTCTCCTCCCCAAGCAGAAAATGAATTGGAAAATAAACTAGAATATAGGTTCTGAGACATGAAACACAATTAGGGTGCTGCTTGAATGTATTTCAGTTTGTATTTTATCTGTTACTAGCATGTTTTTTCTTCTAGGGCTGATGCTATATACAAGGTTATTTGAACAATTTAGGATGTTTTTTTTTTTTAACTAATTTTACATCTTGTTTATTATCGTTAACAGATTGGCACTGGCAAGCATGAGGCAGCAAACAGGAAGGTAACTGATTGCAACTTGATTGTCCATGGTTACTATGGGCATGGTTATGTCAGCGGGGCATGGATTAAGCATTGGTGAAAAGTGTCTTTGCATTATGGTATGTACATCAGTTTACCTCTTTTATCACCTGGTTGTATGTAAAGCTTCTAACAGAAGGTTTGATGGATGGGAGGAGGTCTTATTAAGGGACTGTCTTTTCTGAAAAAGGTACCATTCAGACCAAAGGAACAATAAAGGGGATTTGTCACAGTCATGGAAGGGGGAGCGATGCAGCACCCAGGTGAGTGTGCACTTAGGATGCTGTAGGCAGGTGTTTTCCCCTAGCTGGTGTTCAGCAGTCAGTGGACTGATTCCTTACAATACTACAGAGTGGTAACTGTATATAGTGTTGTGGTATAATAACCTGTTGAATTTTCTCCTATTATTTAGTAGGTTCTATAGTATAGCAGGTAAGGCCTGACGCTGGTGCCAAAAGGGATGGAGGTTCAGGTACAGATTCCAGAGGTGCTACAACTCCTCCCACTCCTATTGCTGTCACTCTTTTAACGTGAAATGTGAAGGGTAGCACTACCCCATTCAAAGTTAAGGCAGTGTTGAATTTGATTATACAATGAAAATTGTTAGTTTTGTTTTCAAGAAACTATATTGAAAAGATGTAAGGAAGGTCTGATTCAAAAGTTCTGGTAGGAGATTATTTTTTTTAGTTGCTCCACATCTGGCAAAAGGGGAGTTTTATTCCTAATTCACAAATCTTTAGTGGGCATAATGGAGCAATGTGTTAAAGATAAATCTAGCAGGTTCTTAATGATTAGAATTAAATGGAACAAGTTTTCATTTTGGTCAGTTAATTTTTAGTGTCCTAATAGCAATGAGCAGACCTTGTGGCTGGAGCTATTGTCAGCAATGAGGAAAAACATAAGGTATAGGGGGGATTTTTACACCATAGTTAACCCAGACATAGCTAGAATATCTAGTGGCACCAATAGAACCCCACTCACAGCCGCTATCTTTCATCAGCTGGGTGTAGAATGGGATTTGGTGGGTGGATGGATGGATGGATGGATGGAAAATATTTAGCCCAAACAATACACACTACACTTTTTACAGTTATCAAGTGAGTATAGCTAGTCAATTAGAGGCATGTTGGATCTCCCATAAATATAGATCCCATATTTCTACAATATATATATTGCAGTCAGTGTTATGAGATCATAACCCAGTTCTGCTCTCACTGAAGTTAGAGTCATAAGTAAACAGACTCAACAATGGAGGTTAGATCTGATTTGGCTAAAGTACTCTAACAAGATCAGTATATTAAGCAAATTGATAGAACAATGCTGGCCTACTCACTCTGGTCCCAGACAGAGCATTATAGAGGAATGGGTAACTTTAAGAACATCTTGAATCATTGGTGTAAGTAGCTTACCAAAGCTGTAGGACTAAGGATGAGCTTAAAAGTTCAGGAAATAGAGAGGGACTTTGTTCATGTGTAACAGACATATAAAAATTCTAATTACTATAATAGGAGTATACATCAAAGGATTAATATCCTGAAAAACATTATAAAGCCTTGCAGTTTGACAATATATATAGCAAATGGGAACAATACAAGTTATGTTTTTTGAGCAAAAGGGATTTGATCAGCCAAACTGCCTGGAAAAATGTCAAGAAAGGGCACAAGAGCTTACTATTAGTAGTGTCATAACTGATATTGGCGAGGTTATTACAGATCCATAAGAAATTAACAGTAGTTTTACTATGGGGCTTACCCAACCCAGGCAGGAAGGTTTATGTGTGGATAGACAGGATCTGAATACATATACTGTAGGTCTTGGCTTGGAGGTAATCCCAAAGGAACAGTTTACTAAATTAGCTGAACCTATCATGGAAAAGGAAATTGATCAACCCATTCAGCAATTAACCCCAGATAAATTTCCAAGCCTAGACAGTTTAAACTCTATTTTTTCCGATTATTTAATGAACAGTTGACCCTACTTTTATGTGCAGTGTTCCAAGAAGTATGTAGGAGGAGTAGATTTCCTAAATAAATGCTAGAAGCTGGGGTTATATTGCTCCCTAACCTGGAAAAGATAATAGTAATGTAAAGAATTATAGGCCAGTTTCATTGCTGAATGTAGATATACAAATATACCTACAAATTTAGCAGTTAGAATGCATAAGTTAATGATTAGTTGTATCCCAATGAGCCATCATGGGTTTATTAAGCTGTGGGAAGGGAATGTCAATCTAATCTGCCTATGGTGGTGCATTCACATCAAAGCATACTTAGAAAATTAAATGGCGGCATTATTAGTGGATTTTTAGAAGACTTTCAACTCAGAGGACTGAGGTTTCTTATGAGGTATTATGAAAGCATATGCCTTGCCATATTCATTTTTTGGAAAATGTAGGGTGTTATATTCACAACCTACCACACAAATGAACATTAATTGAGTTTTGTCTTCCCCAGTCCCTTTATCTAAGGGCACCACTCAAGGTTTCCCTCTTTCTCCTTATTTATTAATTTTGCTGGCAATGAGTTAAGTAGATAATGTTGTAAGCAAGTTTAGTTCACTAGAGATTAACTTGTTAAATCAAACCTGTACACTCACATCATGGTTTGTGGATGACTATGTTATCTGGCTCGCTAATCCACCAGACTCTTTAAAGCTAATTATTAGTTGTAATAGAAAAACCTCCAACGGGCTAAGCCATTATCCTCCAAAAAGAATTGTTGAAATAAGTAGGAAACAGAGAACTTTCAGAGACAAGGATAATTAAAATGTGCTTTAATAAAGCAAAAACAAGATTGCAAAGGTGAGTTCTTTCAAACAAAGTGCTTCATCAGACAAAATGAATACATTTCAAAACCATTTTTAAAACAAAACAGCTCTAAGCATCAGCATATCAGAAAACAGCCTTCATCACTTATGCAAATCTTTTGACTTCAATACAGACTTTAAAGAGACCTTATCATTAAGTCCAGGTCTCCTATCAGCATAAAACCTAAGAATTCAATGCCTCTCTCTCTCTTCAGTAAAATTCTTTAAATCACCCCCACAAGGTTCCTTTAACACAAATTCAACAGCTTTACAAACAAAAGTATATGTAAGACCTAGCTCCACTACATGTTTTGCTAATGCATTGGTAAGATCACGTCTTTTCAGAGCATAAATATGCTCACATAGTCACTCATAGACCTTGATAGAGTCCTTATAACACAAATGTCGGTTTAATGATTTTTTTATTCTTATATCTAAATAGTGGCCTGTCACCCACTAACCCCCTGATATGGTCATCCATGGTTAAAATACTCCAATTAGAATGAATGACATCACATATCTGTTTCGAGTTACTGGCAAAAGATAAAACCACAGGTATAAGTTCATTGTCACCTCTCACCAGCCTGTCACTATTATGATTCTCCCCTTCTTCAGAAAAGTAAGGTTTAGCTCTATTCCATCTTAAATACTTTACATCTCTAACCATCCCATCCACTTCTTTAAGGCTATACCCCTTGTCAAAACGTCATTGGAGAGAGTCTCCAAATCTTTCAAAAAAACCTTCCTCTGTGTTATTCAAATGGGATATTCTCATACCTTGACCCTTCAAAATGTTGTTATAAACATGCAGCGAGTGCATGCTATTGTGCTGGAGGTCATTCCATCAGAACAGGCAGTGTTAGGTACATCACCATGTGGTGCCTGCAAGTACTACCCCTACATAGACACATCTAATTGTTTTGAACATCCAGTGTCTAAGCAGAATTTTTCATTCAAGGTACATGTTAATTGTAAGACTAGGAACTTGATATACATGGCTACTTGGGTAGCATGTGGGAGTTTTTATTTGGGCAAAACCAAACAGATATTTTATGAGAGGATACATGAGCATATTTATGCTCTGAAAAGAAGTGATCTTACCAATGTATTGGCAAAACATGTAGTGGAGCTTGGTCTTACACATACTTTTAAATCTGTTGAAGTTGTGTTAAAGGGACCTCGTGGGGGTGATTTAAAAAGTTTTACTGAAGAGAGAAAGATGCACTGGATTCTTAGGTTTTGTGCTGATAGGAGACCTGGACTTAATGATAAAGTCTCTTTAAAGCCTATATTGAAGTCGAGAGATTTGCATAAGTGATGAAGGCTGTTTTCTGATATGCTGATGCTTAGAGCTGTTTTGTTTTAAAAATGGTTTTGAAATGTATTAATTTTGTCTGATGCACTTTGTGCGAAAGCACTCACCTTTGCAATTCTGTTTTGCTTTATTAAAGTATGTTTTAATTAGCCTTGTCTCTGGGAGTTCAGCTGTTTCCTACTAATTATTAGTTGTACTGATAACGTCTCAAGGTGATCTGGCCTGTTTCTACATTTTTCTAAGTCATTCCTCTTCCCTTTATCAGCTTTAGCTTCGGCTGAGTTGCGCAGATGGGCTGACTGCCCATTCCAAGTTGTTTAGCAATGCACACACTTGGGTATTAAACTTGCATCAGTAACAGAGCTAACTGTAAATTTAAATTGGAAAGAATGCACTAATCAGACTGATCTTTTCATTGGTTCATGGAAACATGAATAGCTACCATTTTATCCAGAATTCAGGTGGTTAAAATGTGTTTGCTTCCAAAAATGTTATTTTACCTGAGACATTTCCCACACATGACAAGATCTAAGGCCACAGTATCCATTCAGAGAAACTTTTTTCATATTTGTGGCAGGACAGTAGATCTCAAATATCAAGGAATAAAATGTGTAGAGCTCTAAAAGAAGGAGGTTGTTTTTTTCTGAACATTTGGGCATATGTGGCAGCCTCCTTTGGCAGGCAGCATTTGATAGCACAGAGGGAAAATAAACCAATATGGTTTGAAGCATAGCTTAAGCTGATACTGATGACGTCCTTTGACAAGTAATTATAGCCACATTGTTAACTGTGTGCAAGTTAGACACCAATTGTGATACAAATAATAATATTGAAAATAACAATAATGGTCATACTATTGTATTTCCAGTTTGTTTCACACAAACATACAAGAGGCACAGTAAACTATTCTACCTCACTTCGCACCATTGCACAATAGTCCTGCAAAGCCAGACAGACTGTTTAAAATAAGCAAACAAGGAAGCAAGTTACTCACATCCACACACAGCCCCTCTCCCAGCCAGCAGTTATAGCCATTTTGTTGAGTGCATCCATGTCAGACAACTGATTGTGATAAAACAATGGCTCATTGAGTATTTAAGCCTCTTTCACATACATAGTAACCACAGTAAAATATTCCATCTTAACTTCAGAAAAATACATACTAGTCCTGCAAAACTAGATTAATGGTTGATTAAAACAGGCAGATGAAATGAGGATAAAGTACTTTAATCCACAGACAGACCTTACCTTTACCCAGCATTAACCACTTTGTTGACTGTGTACATCTCAGATGTAAGAGTGTGAAAAAAGAATAACCACAGTTTATGTATTTCAACATAGTTTCACACAAACTGTAACCACAGCAAAGTATTCTGACTTGCTTTACAAACACCACATTAGTTCTGCAAAGGCAGAATAATGATCAAATGACAGCAGTCATTTTCATCTACAGACAGCCCCACACCCACCAATTATAGCTACGTTTTATCTGTGCACTTCTTGGATGTCAAACTGTACTAAAATAAAACAAAAATAAAAATAACAGTCATACCATGTATTTCAAATCCATTTTACACACACAGTTGCCTCTCAGCCTCCACTACAAAGTACTTGCCTTGGAAAACCATCTATTTGCTGTATCTGGTTGCCTGCCAAGATTTAAGAAAACTCACTTCACACAACCATCACTGCAGTTCTTTTGCATTGTGATCATCCTTTGCCTGTTTAATATTCTTGAGTTGTCAACTCCTTGCTGTCCCATGATTTGTGGAATGACAAGGAGCAGAGGCTTGCAAATTGAACAAGTGCATTAACCTCCACCATAGAGCACCACAGCTGCAGCTACTTTGACTAGGGGACATGTAGGCCACTGTGTTTGTTTGAATAAAGAATTGTGGTACTTTTTACTTAAAAATAGATAATTAGCCATTTATGTCCTTATTCAAAACCACAGCTACAGAGAATGATTCCTTCATTGGTCATGCATCCCTTTGGAATTGGAAGACCTAGTAACCACCTGAATCACCTTCATAATAATCCACCATAGAGGTCCTTCCTTTGTTTAGACATCCAAGGCAAAGCAATGGTTGTAGAAATTTACATGATAAGACAAAATGTGTGACACGTGTGACAGTTCTAAAATGTTTCAGCTTGGCCTTGATAGTCATCCCTTTCCCACTATTAAAATGTGTGCCATTTTTGCATTCTTTTGAAGATTATGATCTGTTACTCTGTTGGCATTTACCATTGCCTTAGCAGCACATACTCTGTGGCTTATCCATATTAAGTCACATTATTATTATATCACATTGGTTTTCTGCTTTATTCCATTACTGCTCACTCTTTATGCAGTCTTTCACTGACACATTTTCTATGACTGTTTTGAACAGTACTGTGAACATAAAAGTAGTGCCAGCAGAAATAAACCACTGGTCTATCAAGCCTATGTAGTGATACGTCTAGCTTATATGCAGTCACCTTCCTCCAGCTACCAATCACTCACTCTTTTTATCACTCCTGAGGTGCTGCATCTGTGAGTGCCCCCCCCCCCTCTACTTTCTATCTGTGACCTGTCACACCTAGTCTTTCTTACTTCTATTTTGCCCACATAACCCACAAGAAACCTATTCAGCATTATGCCAACAACTTTAATGAATACAACATCATATATAGTTGATTGTATTCAGTACTTTTATGCTATTCTAGCAAGCTAGCTTCTTCATACCCCCTTTACCATCTTTGGACCACCATCACATCTTCTCCATTTCTGAAGACTCTCTTGATGTATAGTCTCAGCAGCTAGAGACAGTAATCTTAATGATGCCTCATCAATGGTGTCTACAAGGATAAGAATGCACTCAAATCACAGTAGCCTACAGCCAATCATCCTGCTCAGTTTAATCATCACTGTCTTGCATTCAGTTGACTGGTTTCATTTGCATGTATCAATGTTACCAAGACCTTCTCAACTTCTTGCATACTTAGTATTGCATCATCTAGCTTATACCACATCCTCTAGCTGATTTCTTTAAATTGTTATCATACATTTAACCTCATCTTGCAAACATATACCCAGGCTCCCAACTTCCCTTCTGGAAGCGTAACATTGTCATCTTTCACCAGTAACAACCTCAAGGTTGTTACCAGCTGTAACAAGGTAAATACTCTGCCTGACCCTCTCTGTGACATTAGACAGGAAAATACTAATCAGAATCAGACCTAAAAGGATGTGATATGGTATTTTGAAGCCCAGTTTATCAGTGGATTATTTAGTCAAAAACTGTCCATAAAAACTATAACAGCAGCCTTGAGAGAAATTAGGGTCAAGCCCCTACAGTCTCTTCCTTAATATAACATCCTTCAAAGTCAGACTTAGGGAATTGTATGTGTTTTTGATAAAACAGTCTATCATTAGACAGAAACTTCATGAACTGTGCAGTTACTGCCCTAAACAATGTACCCATGTGGCTCTCTAATTATCACTTTCCTCTTCTTTTCAAAAACATCTTCACTACTAAAGGTCATCTCCGACACCAACAGCAGCACATCCCTCAATCTCCTCCTCTATTCAGAAGTGTAATGGCTCAATTTTTGCTTTTTATCTCCAAGCTATGATGCCACTATCTCAAACTCTTTCAATATGTACCCAAAACAAAACAAAAGCCAAGCCAACGAAGTTAGGAAGCAAATGTATTATCCAACAAATTCACAGTAGTAAAACACGCAAAGCTTTCAGGTTGAAACAACTCTTTCTCAGTGCAGTAATAACAACAGTTAAACAATCACCCATTTATATAAAACACATGACACAGCCATCCTATCAAAATGAATCATTAATTAAACCTAATAAAAAACTAAAACAAAAGATTAAAACAATTTAAAGAAGACATTCTACCTAAAAACAGCAAAAATAATAATTATACATATATTTATATCATATTTTCATTTGTTTTTCCTTCAAAACAGGTTTAATGTTAACTGTTGCATTAAGACCTGGATACTTATCTGCACTTAGCTTCAGGATCCATCTATATTCTGCTAATTCTAAACTATTCTTGATGCTCCTCCCCTAGTATTTGGATATACTACTTGAATAACCCTAAAGCAAAAAATATTATCTGAGCCTTTCTCAAAACAATGTTTTGCCAGAGCATTAGTCATTTTTTGTGTCTTTCGGCTTTTTCCCGGTTAGGGGTCGCCACAGCGGAACTCCGGTCCGCTAATAATTGGCAGTAGATTTTTATATACCGAGTTGCCAGCTCTGATGCACAACCTTCAACTAAGGTACGCCCATTCACGCATGTCTCCACACAGAAGACGCTTTAGCTGAGAATTGAACAGGACAACATCTTACTGTGAGGCAACAACACTACCGCAGCACCACTACCACAGGCAGATAATCTTCCTTTTAATATCAGAAGCATTTTCTGTTATTCTATCTTTTAATTTCCTACTGCACTTCCTTATATAAAATACAGGACAGACTGAACAAGTGGCTAAATAAATCACACTTTCAGTACTGCGTGTTGCAAAACACTTAATTTCAAACTTCTCAAGTGTAGTAGGATGTTTTAATCTTTTGTTTTCATTTTTTATTAGATTTAATTAATGATTCATTTTGATAGGATGGCTGTGTCATGTGTTTTATATAAATGGGTGATTGTTTAACTGTTATTATTACTGCACTGAGGAAATGTTTCAACCTGAAAGCTTTGTGTGTTTTACTACTGTGAATTTGTTGGATAATAAATTAGCTTCTTAACTTTGTTGGCTTGGCTTTTTCATTTTGGGTAATATTTTCTGCTCTTGGCCAACATTTGCTCGATTCTGTTGCCTTTTTTTTGGTTTTGGTACTTTTTAAATATGTCCAATATTCTGAATAAAGCCTCAAGCAGCATGATGTCATTTGCAAGCATATAGGTAATATTGCTCCCAGATATTCCTCCACTCCATTCCTTCACTATTATTGCCAGCATTTCCATTAATAATATGAAGAAGGAAGAGATAGCAGGCATTGTTACCATGCTTGTTTTCTTCCCTTAACTTTTTTGACCAAGTCCAAGTCATCTGCATTCTAAAGTGGGAATAGATTTTTTTCAGTATTACAACTGTGCATTTGATCTGCATTGACTCTTTTTCAAGTTTTCCATAGGTTGGGAAATTAACAGATACTACAAGGAGTGATGCAGTCACTGCAGTGTTCTTTTCCATAACTTGTCTCTGCATTATTTCCTTTCAGTAATTTCTCACCTCCATAGACGTTTCTCAGAGAGTCCTCCACTACCATTACCCCCCCGAGAAAAAAACTCCTTTCCTTCGAGACTTATTAAAATTACCATTTTGCCATTATCTCTCTTCCCCTTTCTGCCCAACAATAGAAACACCTCTTCTTTTCTACTCTTTATTAAGTATCTTTGGTTCCTAAGCCATTCTTTCATCCTAACATAGACAGATGTCACTGTGTATATATAAAAAAGTCTTCATCTAATTCTTTTCCAGTGCCTTATGAAAATCTGCAACTGTTTTAAATATGTATTGCATTCTATTTTCTTATAAAATGTTACACTTTAATTTCATCTTTTATTTAAATGCCATCCATGCTTGTGACCAATCAAAGTAAAAAGGAAAAAAAGTATTATCTGTGTGTTATTTCCATACCAAAATCCATAGTTTCTTAATAATACAGTCCAACTTCAATAATCCCTGCCTTTATAACTTAACCCTTTACTGGTTAATAATAAACTCCCATGATCTGACATACAATTATCTAATAAAATCACCCAATAGTTCTCAAAAAGGTATTTACAAAGAAATAATCTTTTTTTATACTTAAGACTTCCCTTCTATAAGTGAGGCATACTGCTTTGACTTTATATAATTCCATCTTCTATGACATTTATTTCAAATGCTGCATATCTTTTGACTTTTTCCCCATATACTTTCAAGATATATGTTGAAATCACCCACCTAGTATACATGAACTGTTATCATTAAATAAAGGTCTACCTCATTAAATAATTAACTTTTTCCCCATTTTCTTTCATAGGGGAACACATATTGTATGACCATTCATGATTTCTCCCTATTCAGGTGTTGCATATCCCCTTTACTCCACTCCACTCCCTGTCCTGATGTCACCTAATAAAGCATTCCATGACTTGAATTATGGTAACATCTAATAGTCTAATGCTATATTTCCTTGTTATTATAATCATTATTCACAAGTACTTCTCCTTCTCAACAGACCATGCTATATGTCCTATGCATCTTACTGCCATTCTTTGCCTTTCCAAACAGTTAATAAATATGTCAACTTGTGAGCATATTAAATCTATATTAAATTTACCTGCCCATTAGGAAAAAAAAGAAGTCTCTAACTTTACTCTTGAAGCTATTAATTTTCAAGGACAAAATGTTTATTACTTATTTACATGAATTCCCCCTTTCCATTTTTTTATTTATTGCTTTATCTTTTCTTTATTTTTCTCACATTTTCCTCAGTTGAGGCATCTTCTTCCCAGAAGACACTTCTCCCTCCAAACCACTCCTGTAATAATTCACTGAATACAGTATGTAAGTATAATCTCCCTGTTACACAATTTGTAACTTAGTCAGCATTTTAGGGCTCTGAAAC
Source organism: Protopterus annectens (assembly GCF_019279795.1). Taxonomy (NCBI): domain Eukaryota; kingdom Metazoa; phylum Chordata; order Ceratodontiformes; family Protopteridae; genus Protopterus; species Protopterus annectens. The sequence continues at coordinate 412,633,402 of NC_056734.1, forward strand.
TCATCAGCCTCAGATGCAGAAGTATCCCACCATATCTCTCAACTGTACAGATTTTCACAGAATGTCCAGATTTTTGCCTTGTATTTTTGGTCTGTTTTTCATAAAATTGTGATTTTCTGACAAATTAGTAGCAAATCATAAAATATTAACTTTAAAAAATAAGGAAAGACATTTGAATTTCAGACTTCACACCCTTCAGAAAATGCACGCTAATGTAAAACCTATCATTCTATCAACTTTCTAAGTTACTAAGAGCAATATTTATAAACTGTCCCTATTTTTGGGGTCTCTGTCCCACTTTTATTTATGGCTTTGTCCAGATTTATTGCTCGAAGAGTTTAAGAGGTATGTATCCCACAAAATATCATCCCCTTCATTAGACCATATATGTCTTCTGAATCAGCATGCCCCACCTCGTTGGTACCTTTCTTAGGTTCTAGATTGTATTCCAGAACAACCCAACCAAAAATTCTTGCCTGAATTCATTTATATTTCCTTTCATTTTGACACATTACATGCCTGCTCTCCTCATATATTTGACATCTTTTAGAACAAACAGCTGTCAGACATCCTGTCTCCCCACACTAGTAACAGAGTTTTGGGTAACCATGGTAATGAAAAATATCTGCAAGATCTCACATGTGTAGCATTCATTAAATGAACCATCTGACTTTCCTATAATTTAAAATCTAGTAAAACAGTCCATCCCCTTGTTCAAACCTTACTGGGTCTAATTTTTTCCATTATCAAATATTTTCATACAATATTGTCTTGATTCATTTTTTATCTCACTTTGAGATATGTCAGGTCTAATGTACAGAACAGTCCTTCTTTTTCACACAGACTCAATGTCTGGTAACATAAAATGTAAACACTGCTTTAAATGACTTTTTGATTATACTCAGAGCATCAGTCATAGCTTCAAAAGTTACAACAAACTGTTCTTCCTCATTTGTATGAATGATGGCCCTAACCTGAAGTGCCATTACTCCTATTATAGGTTCATAGGTAGGTACTAGGCTATCTGCCCAAGGGCATTTATAAGCCTAGCCAGAGTGTGTCGGCTTTTGCCACCCCATTGATTAATTAACTGAGCCTGTGTCAAGCAGAGCCAATGAAGTGATCCCAGGGGTATATTTTCTGCTACCCATCCACTCGTCAAGGTTTCTCTTGAAGAGTGTTAGTGAGGGGCTCTGCCTAATGTAGTTAGGAATTTTGTTCCAAAGCATGGGGGGTCTCTGTGACAGGAATCTATCCCTCCAGCATGTTCTATTTATTGTTGTGGCAAGGTTTAGCTCACTAGAGCGCCTGGCTCGCAGTGACTTGGATTTCTTTAGGTGGAGCATGTCCATCAATTCTGAGTTGGACATGGCTTTATAAGTCAGGCAGAGATCACCTCTGAGTAAGCGATATGCCAATGAATACAGCCAGAGTTTTTTCAGTCAGTCTGCATAGGACATATGTTTGAGGCCAGTAATCCTCTTGATGAGATACTTTTGTGTCTTGTGAGGTACATCCCAAATGGGGCATTGTACTCTATGATTGGTCTGATGAGTTACGAGTAGAGGGGCACTATAACCTCTTTATTTCTAGATGTGAACCCTTTAGTAATTAGATGGGCCACATAGAAGGATTTCCTAACTACTTTGGCAATATGATTGTCAAAGGAGAGATTACTATCTACCTGGGTCTCCAGATCTCTTATTACCTCTTCTGTATTAAGGGGGCTGCCACCTATGTGGTAATTCATGGGTGTTTTGTTTTTCCCAAACGGGATGAGTTATCTGTTACAGTTGTTAGGCTAAAAGGCTAATATTTCCCTAGATTTTTTTTTACTACTCCCACATTACAAGGGTGCTACACTTCCTGTTATCTAAGCTACCAGGCATTTCTGCACTGGTCAGTGATCTCCTGTAAACCTTCATTGAGAGATATGCCAGCATACTGACTGGTCAGATAATGTAGGAACAAAGGAAACAGCCTCTCTGGTTCATGTTAGGGCATTTAACACTATTCCACATAAGGGAACATTTTACAAATTAAAGGCACTGAATGTTAATGCAGGGGTAATTCAGTGCCTAAAACCCTGAACATAAAAGGTCAGGGCAGGGGCTTTTCTCCCCTCTCCTGACAGAGTTACAAGTGATGCTCTATATGGCTCTGTATTGTAGACATAATTTTGGACTATTCCTCTCAGATATAAAAGTGGGACTGGGTTTTGGATAAACAAATCTATTGATGACTGCAAACTGGATTAACTCAATTATTAAAAAAGATGCCAAAAGTTTTGCAAGATGGTCTGCAAAAAGTGCAGTTGTGTACACTAACCATAAATGTAGATGTTCGAGTGTCTTCACTGTTGCAGTCACCACATCTGGGCCACCTGCCTGCAGGTAGCCCCCAGCCGGCCCGAACACCAGAGTCTTCTGACCCCCACGCCGGACGCCGTCACCTCCCCCATGATGCCAGGTTGCCAGGGGTACAAAATATGCATAATTCAAGAATTTTTCTACAAATAAAAACTGCCATATTTGGTGGATCCTGCAAGCTGCATCAAAAGCGCAGGCAGTTCTACCTTGCAGAAACAAAGTCTTTATAGCCTTCATTTCCAGTTATTTCAGAATAAGGTCTTGGTTGATGTTTTTGCATCACTTCCACCCTTCATGCACTGGATATCCCAACCATCCATACATCACCATTCACACCAACTCAGCCACTGCCTCTCCATTCTTGGAAGCTACACCTTTCGAGCTACCCTGGAAATCTGAAGGTAATCAATAATTTCTAGTAGCCAACCCCTTCCATCACTCTTTGTATGAATTTGCTCCCTAAGGTAACCGCATGGCTCTGTAAGAACTCTGTTTTCTCATACATCTCAGGCAGATCTTCTGCAAGTGAACCAGACCTCTCCAACTCCATTATGACAGTAGCAGTATCCATTACATCAGGATGCTCCGACCACAATCTGCTCACCACCATGCCACTATCAGACTCAAACTCATCCTTGACTTCCCAGAAGCATAAATAAATACTGGCATAGAATTGTGCATCAACATGGAGTTAATATATAAATTACATGAGTAAAGCAAACTGTGCATACACATAGAGGTCAACATATACTATACAGGAAACTGTGTGTCTGCATAGAGGTTTACACGTTTCCTGCATTCAAACATTTTAGAAGCAAAATATATGCACATATTTACATAAAAAGAACCAAGAAAAAGAAAAAAAAAGAAGAAAGGGAGAGAAGAGGAAGGAGAGAAGGAGGAAGAAAGGAAGTTGGAGAGTAAATTTAAATACAGATTATTCAACTGGATATAGGAAGGATATCATCTGTAAATTAATAAGTCCCCAATGAACTAGATTCTGTGGAGTTGAGTTAGAAAAGTTAGGTATTATCTACCATGTAAAATAAATGCTACAATCATTATCAAGACCTCATACATTAAATAAAGGAACTCTTATTTCTTCACCTTTATTATATAGCCACATCAAGTTTCCACTCTCTCCTACATCCATCTTCCTTATATAAATTTTTCTTAAACCATTTTCTGCTACAGCCTTCCCACCCTCATTTTGACTAATAACCATACATAGATCCTCCTTCTATACTTTATTGTTTAACTGGGATATCATTTCCTTGTTTTACTTCTCCACTCTATCTCTACATTCCTTGTAATTCCTTCATCATCCCCCTTCTTCTGGCTTTCTGACACCTATCCCGCTACAGAGCCTGGTAAATCTTCTTAAAATACCCCATAATGTCCTAATCCTTGCTGTACAGTTCTCCCTCCCCATTCCTTATCAAGCTTACCCTTATGTTTTGCTTCCTGTCCTTTTAGCATCATGACATACATTATCTTATCTCCCAGCTCCATGCTTTTCAAGTTATTCCCTTCCTCTAAATGCCTCATAGGTTCCACCTGCAGAAGGTTTCTGATCGTCTCTTTCATCTCCTTATATTCCACTCCACTTCCCTCACTATTCTCTTCCATAGTTCCATCAACCCGAACTTTCAGAAGCTGGTTTTCATTGTCAGCTTTCCCCATATTCTCTTTCTTCATGTTCCCTACTCTACATATAAGCTCCTTTTCCATGTAATCTTTACTCCACTCTGCTCCAGCACACCACCTACTCAGATGCAGCTGTTATTCCTTAACAAAGCTTCGTTCCTATGTCTCCTTCTACCAGCATTGTTTCCATTTTAGCCCTTTACACTGATGTAGGTCCTGCACACATTCCATTTCCACACAATGCATAATCCAACATGCACTGCTCCTTTATTTCAGTATCCTCAGTCTTACCACCCCTTTTCCTTCATAGAAACACAAAATATGTTCTACTCACAACCATGTCTGAGAATTTGTATATAAAACAGATCAATGCAACTCAGAAAATTTGGTTCAACAAGGTTAATCCATAAACACAGATAATCTCCAAATTCATCAGTTATTGTCACTCTCTACTATTTTCTTAAGTCCACAGATGGAAGTCAAAAAAGAGCTTAAAGAATTCTAGGTCATACACATTTAGTTGTATAAACCTCCAGCACTACTCTTTTTTAGTCAGTCATTACTGCACATAACAGCCTCCTATCTCCTCTATTACAAGAGACTTTCTTCATGCCTTACTGCACAGGATACCCATTCATCAGCATATCCTTATAAACCTTATTTACACGTGTTCTCCTTAACCTATCGCTGTCCTAATTAACTTTAAGTTCTGAAGTAATACAACCGAGAGACTCTCTGTCATACTCCAAATTATAAACTTTTCTCTTTCTACCAGGACTCACCCAAATATCCCATCTCACCAACTTTATCACCACTTCATCCACCTGTCCTCTATAAATGTCATCATAGCACACCCATAAATTTAACCTTACTCCACGTTACCTTGTCCACCTCCCTGCACTCATGTACCAATCTTCCCCAGTTCTTGCTACCCTATAACCACCTAACAATATCCTGAACACTTGCTCCTTAAACTGTATTTAGGCTAGAGATCTTAAACAACTCCTTTCAGTGCACCCTGCACCAATATTTCACAAAGAATGCTTATAGATGAGATCCTACATCCTTCACTCACTGCCTTAACCAACATGTATAATTGAAAATCTGGACTCCCAACAAGAAACAGAATTCACATTTTACTTCCCCATTCCTTACATAATGTCCTCATTATATTATTTCCTCTGTATTCCATAAGCAACATGAAAATTAATTCCTTACCCTACCCTTGTACAATGACAGAATAACATAGCTGTTTGCCTCTTTCTCCTGTTTTAATTTCTCCAAGTCTTTTGAGTTACTATAATACCATGACAGGAATGGACCCCATTTCTGAGTCAAAGTACAATTACATTTGTGAAATAAGTATTATTAAAATCTTTGATGTTCACCAGAAGTGCTCTAAGCAGGGCCCACAACATACCCTGAACTAACTCCTGCAATTCATACAGTGTTACATGTATCAGCAAAATATCTAATTAGGATTATAAATTATTTTTTATGAGACACATTGGTCCTACTACTACTGTCTGGGTATCCTTCTATATTGCTCTCATTTCTGCCTGCAAATTCTTGCATTTTATGACTTTGTGTCTCTCTGTACATAAAACAGTGTACTCATTGGATGTAGCAATTTCAATGATCAATGCTACTTTTGTTTTCTTTTCATGGACTACTATATCTGGTTTTCTCTCATCTATTTTTCTGAACTGTTGGTACTGGGTGATATAAACTTCACCATTCTCTGTAATGCTTTGTGGCTCATGTTTCCAGTGCTTCTCAGCTACTTCAGTATCAGCAGTAGTCTTGCCACATTATTATGCCTTTCAGTATACAGGCCCTCTGCCATTAGTGTATCACGCCCGCAACAAGATCTGCAACTGTTTCCAGTTCTGGTTTATAGAACCTGCATTTGTCAGTTTCTCCCATATGTTCAATGTACTTTATAAACCAGTGTGTATGTAATCTACCATCCTAGGCCATCAATATGAACCTTTCATCTTCTGGTTTAAATTCACCTCCCCTTTTCCATTCCTGTGGCAGATTCTGTTTGACATGAGGTTGTTCTAGGAGTTTTCTGTACTTGGAACTATATTTATGCCTTTTCCACATTTCTTGCCTTCTCATCTGATCCTTCTCATATTTTTTCATTTGTTTTGTTTTTTGGCACATTCGGTTGCTGCCCTATTTTTGTATACTTCTGGTTTGATTTCCATTCCCGTTTGACACAGATATGCTTCTGCTAAACTAAGCATAAGTCATCTTAGACTTCTTCTCTTCATGTTTTAAAACTTTCACTATGCTTGGATCTGATGAGGTCAGCAGATATGCATGCAGCCCTATGATTGCAGATCTGATGAGGTCAGCAGATATGTATGCACTCCTACGATTCGAGCTCTATACATATAATGAATTACGAGGAGCCCCGTACCTCCTTTAGAATGAGTAATATATAATCTTGTTACACACTGATTTTTATATATCATTTGATAAGCATGAAGCATTTTTCTTATTTTCTTGTCCAACTAATCTAATACCTTTTAGGGCCAGTCAATCACCCTAAAACTGTAAGTTAGACTGGTTTATAGCTTGGACTTTGTTCTTAGATGTCAGGCTTGTTTATTCAGTATTAATATTAGTCTTCTAAAACATTCCTTACTGAGTATTTCCTTCTCTGTTTTAATTTCTCCAAGTCTTTTTGGTTTGTAATACCTTGACAGGAATGGACCCCATTCCTAAGTAAAAGTATGATTAAAGATCATTAAATTAGTATTGTTAAAATCTTTGATGTTAGCCAAAAGTGCTCTTTGCAGCACCTGCAATGCACCCAGAATTGACTCCTTCTGCAAGTCATATGGAGTTAAATATATTGGTAGCATATCAAAATAAAACAGTAAATTATTTTTTTATGAGACCCATTGCTCCTACTACTATTGGAACAGTCTAGATATCTTTCTTCCACATTGCCTTAATTTCTGCCTGCAAATCCGGGTATTTTATGATTTTGTGTCTCTCTGTGCATAATACACTGCAATCACTGGGTGCAGCAGTTTTAATGATCATCAATGTCTTTTCATGGACCACTATATCTGGTTTTCTCTCATCTAATTTTTGAACTGCTGGCAATGAGTGATCCCATGTGATATATACTTCATCATTCTCTATAATGTTTTGTGGCTCATGTTTCTAATGCTTCTCAGCTAAGCTGCTTCAGTTTTGCAATGTTTGCACAATCCCAATACAACCGTCTTACCACATTATGTCTTTCAGTATAAAGGCCCTCTGCCATTAATGTATCACACCCAGCAACAAGATGTGTGACTGCTTCCATTTCTGTTTTACAGAACCTGCATTGGTCTGTTTCTCCCACATGTTCAATATACTTTGCAAATGTGTATGAATCCCACTATCCTGAGCCACTAATATTAACTTTTCATCTTTTGGTTTACCTCTCCTTAACCATTTTTGTGTCAGATCCTGATCAATATGAGATTGTGCTTGGAGTTTTCTCTACTTGCAACTATATTTGTGCCTTTTCCACATTTATTGCATTTTCATCTGATCCTTCTTATATTCTTTCTTTTGTTTTTGGCACATTCAGTTGATGCCTGATTTTGTCTACTTTTCGTATAGTTTATATTCCCGCGTGATGCCGATATGCTTATGCTAAACTAAGCAGGAAAGTCATCTTAGATTTGTTCTCTTCATGTTTCCAAATTTTTAGTATGTTTAGATCTGGTGAGGTCAGCAGATATGCATGCAGTTCTATGACTGCAGATCTCTACATGTAATCAGTTTTGAGGATGCCCATACCTGCTCCAGAATGAGGAATATATAATCTTAGTATACACAGATTTTTATATATCATTTGATAAGTGTGAAGCATTTTTCTTGTTTTCCTGTCCAACTGATACAGTATCTTTTGGGGCCAGTGGGTGCCAGTCAATCACGCCAAAACTGTAAGTTAGAACCAGAAGATCAAATTGGTTTATAGCTTGGACTTTGTTCCTAGATGTGAAGGCTGTTTTCAGTAGCAATGTTAGTCTTTTAAAATATTCCTTATTGAGTTTTGTTTGCATTTGCCCATGTTTTATTGTTGATCCTTCATCAATTCCCAAATACTTATACAGGCCCTCCTGTTCAAGTTCCTTTATATCTCATTCTTGCCCCAAACTGATATTTTCCTGGTGCTGCAGTTTTCCTGCTTTAAAGGTTGGTTTTGCACATTTATCAAGACCAAATGACATTCTTATATCGTCTGAGAAAGTTCTGACCACTTCCAATTGAGTTTTCAGCTCCTCATCTGATGAACTATATGATTTTAAATCATCCACAAAAAGAAGAAGAAAAGTCTTTACACTTTGTTGTTCTCTAGGAGCACATTATAACCATGACCTAATTTGTTCAGTAGACAGCTTAATGGATTAAGGACAAGACAAAAGAGCTGCAGTGACAGAGAGTCACCCTGGAGTAACCACCGCTGAATATTTATCCCTGGGATAATAATTTGTCATTTATCATGGCTTAGCTGCAAAGTGGTTTGCCACTGTTTCAGGGTCAGTATAAAATAATTGATCAATGCATGGCATAACTTATACATAGGTTCATAGTAGGTTACTAGCATAGCTGGCCTTAGGCACAGGCCAACTAGGCAGCCGCCTAGGGAGCAGCACTAGTAGGGGGTGCTTTTCCAGTATTTATTTGGTGTAGGTAGACCAGGATGGGAGCACCAGGTGGTGTGGTGGGGGTGCCATGGAGCACTTTTGCCTAGGGCACCAGTTGACTTAAGGCCGGTCCTGGTTACTAGGCTAATGGCCCTAGAGCCCTTACAAGCCTAGCCATATTTATTCCGAGTTGCCCCAGTTGTCAATGGTTAGGTGAGTGAAGTTCACAAAGGTAAGAAGTGACTCTGATGTCACCCATCCATTGATCTGGGTTGTGTTTGAAGAGAATCAGAGACGTGCTCTGTTTCATATGAATTGGAAGATTGTTCCAGAGAAGTGGCAGTGTCTAGGAGATGTATCTATCTCTCCAACATGACCTGTTCATGTCAGAGGCTAGGTTAAGATTTCTGAAGTGAGTGACCCTCATGCAGTATGATTTATAAATGTGTAGCATTTCCTTCAGGGCTGGGTCAGAGACTGCCATGTAAGCCAGGCACAAGTCACCACTTAGCAACCTATAGGAGACAGAATATAGAGCACAGATTTTAGTCTTTCCACATAAGATGTGTTTTGTATAAAACCTCTGTGGTCTTTCTAATTGTTTCAGGTGTCTGGTGAAGTGCATGCAAAAGGGAGCATTGTACTCAATTATTGGTCTGAGGGCCATGTATAATAGAATTATAACATCCTTAGATCTAGATGTGATGCCTTTACTTATAAGATGTGCCACATAGAAGGATTTCCTTACTAATGTGGATACTTGATGGTCAAAGTTCAGGTTGCTATCAACCTGACCCAGATCATGTACCACTGGTACATGGTTTAGGGAGGTGAAGTCTATAATGTAATTAGCAGTGTTATCAGCTTTTCCAAAGGGAATAATAAAGCATTTTTTGCATTTATGTTATCAGCTTTTCCAAAGGGAATAATAAAGCATTTTTTGCATTTATCTTTAATCCATGGCTTTGGAACCAATCAGTTGTCTGCGTTAACCCTGTCTGCAGTATATTAACATTGTTGGGGAACTCAATGATTGCTCTCAATTTACAAGCATCAGTGAACTTGGTCAGCCACAGGCCATCCATGTTTGCCTGGACTTCTATGAAATAAATTCCAAGTAGTAGGGGGCCCAGCACAGAAGCCTGTTGTATGCCACTGGTCACTGATCATTTGCTAGAGGTGAAGTCACCCACTTTGACAGCATGTGTCCTGTCGGTGAGCCAGTTGACTACCCATCTGATAATGTAGGAGTTAATTCCCAAATGGGCGAGTATCTCTATAATGCCTGAGTAGGGGATTGTGTCAAAGTCTTGGTTAGGTCAAGATAGGCAGTATACACATAACGCAAGCACTCAGGTCACTCCAAGGCAAGTACAAATATGACTCAGTCATTGTCCATGCTGGTGTGAATGACCTGAGACGTACCTCCCTGGACTACATGAAAAGAGACATAGAGGAGCTCTCTGAGCATGTAGCCCAGGCCGGTATGACCCTGACCTTGAGTAGCATCTTACCCTCACCAAGAATGATGCCACAATATGAAGACAAGATGATCAATTTCAACAATTGGCTTAAGTATTGGTGTCATTCAAAGGGGATCCAATGCCTGTTAGCCTGGGATGACATGCTCGAGAAGCCACGATGCTTCACTAGGAATGGCTTGCACCTGTCACCCCTGGGCTTTCAGATATTGACAAAGGCTCTTGCTACCCCCATAGTGCCTTTTTTAGGCAAGGCTCAAAAGACAAACCCACCTCCATAGGTATCACAAGGGATAAGAAACTAAGAGTAATGCTACTCAACGCCAGAAGTCTAAACCTCAAGATGCATGCACTCGAAACTCTCCTTAGCATGGAGAACATAGATATCTGTGCAGTAACAGAAACCTGGTTCAAGGCTCCCGAGAGCACCCCAGCACTACCAGGTTATACATCATACCATGCTTTTCGGCACCAAAACTTGGACCGAACCAGAAAAGGAGGAGGAGGAGTATCAATATTCGTCAAAGATACCCACACTTCCAGGTTGGTGGCACAGCACGAAGCATCAGAGACTATCCATGTGCAACTAACTGTGGGTAAAACTGCCTTCCAGTTTATAGCCTGCTACAGACCACCCTTCCAAACCCAGGAACCCCACTCGGCCTTCCTGAGAATACTGGAAAATATGAAGGTCTCTCCAAACACCATTATATTGGGTGACTTCAACTACCCAAACATAGACTGGGAGCATTACTCTAGCTCCAACACCCTAGCTCAAAGATTCCTAGAATTTATAAACTCAAATGCTATGGAACAACTTGTTTCCACTCCCACAAAAGGGGAAAACATACTGGACCTGATCATCACCAACATGGGGACTCTATGCTCCAGACCAGAAGTGTATCCCTCACTGGTAAGATCAGACCATAAACTAATCTCACTGGATATTCACATCCCGACTCCACCCCCTGCCCTGAAAACCACAGTGAAAAGCTTCTCTAAAGAAAATTTCACACTCCTCAAAACCGAGGTGGAATCCTTCAAAGCCCCCGGGCCTGTGGAAAATACGTCCCAGACCACAGAATCCTTTATAAACACATTCTATGAACACCTTCAGGAATGCATGGATCATGCCATCCCAAATAAAACCAAGACCCAGTCCTCCAAAGGCAGACGTCCTGTCTGGTGGACCCCAGCCATAAACAAACTATACAATAGAAGGAGGAAGCTACTACATGATAGAGCAAAATCCCAAAAAGGGAAGGCATCTCTGATCAGTATTAGCAAAAAACTACGGGCACTCATAAAATCGTCTAAGGCCAGGCCAGCTTCGAGAGAAAAATTGCATAGGACACTAAGGATAATCACAAGGCTTTCTTTAGTTATGTTAGGAACCTGGGTGGGAATTCCCAGATATGCTCAGAATTAGTCCAAAATGACAAAAATACACCGAACCCACAGACATTGCCAACATCCTAGCTGACAGGTTCAGCACAAACTTCTCCCCCCTCCCCACCAAAAGGGCAAATATCTATCCCAGCAGAGTGCTGCCCCCCTGACATCTCAGATGCTCAGGTAAGAGCTGCCCTCTCCAAAACAGAAAACACAGCATCAATGGGACCAGACGGTGTCCCGGGCTGCATCCTACATGAACTCCAAGAAGAGCTAAACCCAAACATAAAACTACTGTTCAATCTCAGCCTTTACTACAGGATATGTACCCAAAGAGTGGCGTACAGCAACAGTGGTCCCTCTCCACAAAGGTGGTGCCTCAACAGATCCTGGAAACTATCGCCCTATAAGCCTGACTAGCTTGGTCTGCAAAGCTATGGAAAGGATCATCATGGACCTCATAAATAAAGATATTGGGGACCTACAGACACAGGATCCTACCCAGTTCAGCTTTGTTAAGGGCAGATCCTGCCTATTAAACCTGGTTGATTTCTTTGAAACAGTCACCAAGGCCATTGATGAGGGGAAGGTGGTCCACACAGCCTACCTGGACCTCGCAAAAGCCTTTGATACAATACCCCACTCGGGCATTATAGATAAGCTCACCAGCTTAAATATAAACCCCTATGTCACTAGATGGGTTGCAAACTGGCTCAAGGACAGAACCCACATGGTTAGAATTGCTGGAACCATGTCAGACTCCAAACCAGTTACAAGTGGCATCCCACAAGGCTCAGTCCTGGGACCTCTCTTGTTCGGTATATATTTCTCGGAGGTACAGGCCAACACAGAAGGACTGTGGCTGACCAAGTCCGCAGATGACTGCAAACTGGGTGCCATAATTGACTCTCCAGCCGACACAAGCATCCTCCAAAAGGATCTCATAGAAACAGACAACTGGTGCCAGAGCTATGGCCTCAAGCTAAACACCAAAAAGTGTATAGTCATCACCTTTGGCAAAAACAAAGTGCCCACAAATTACCACATAGGTGGTAATCCATTAAGTATAGAAGAAGTAATTAGGGACCTGGGGACCCAAGTTGATAGCAATCTCTCATTTGACAACCACGTGACCAAAGTGGTTAGAAAAACATTTTATATAGCCCACCTAATCATGAAGGGATTCACATCTAGATCAGGGGAGGTCATCGTGCCTCTTTACTCATCCCTCATCAGGCCCATAATTGAGTACAATGCCCCTTTTGGGATATACCTTACCAGACACTTGCAGCAACTGTAAAGACCCCAAAAGTACCTCACCAAGAGGATCAAAGGACTCAAACAGATGCCATATGCTGCCCGGTTAAAGAAACTCCAGCTCTACTCAGTGGCATACCAACTGCTCAGAGGCGATCTGTGCCTGACGTATAAAGCCATATCCAACCCGGAATTAATGGACATGCTGCACCTCAGAAAATCCAAATCCCATCGAGCTACGCACTCGAGAGACTTGAACCTCAGCACTGAAATAAATAGGACATGCTGGAGGGACAGATTTATAACCCAGAGGCTCCCTTCCCTCTGGAATAAAATCCCAGTCCAGGTTAGGCAGAGTCCCTCATTGACTCTCTTCAAGAGGAATCTTGATGAGTGGATGGGAGATCGTAGGTTTACCCCGGGTATCACTTCTGTTAGACAGAGGCACAGTATACTAACCTCGAAAAAGGGCATAGCAAAATTAATTTAAAATGGGTGGCGAAAGCCAAACACACTCTGGCTAGGCTTATAAATGCCCTAGGGCAGATAGCCTAGTATGAACCTATGAACCTATGAACATTGTCTTTCCCTTGTCCAGGTCATTGGTGACTTTCTCAAAGAAGTCAGCCTTGTTTAACAGGCATGATCAACCTTTATCGATTCCAAACTGGGTTGACTCCAGAGTTTGGAGATTACCTATGTCCTTGTTAAAAAGGTTCATAAAGATTCTTTCCATGTTCTTGCAAATGAGGCTAGTCAAGCTTATGGGTCTATAATTCCCAGGGTCAGTTGTTGGTTCCCCTTAGTGCAGAGGGATTACTGTTGCTGTCCTCCATTCTGCCGGAACATAGCCAGTTCACAGGCTGTAGTTAAACAGAGATCCAAGTGGTTCTGCTAGGTCATGTTTTAAGTTGTTTAAAAGGCAACCTGGGATGTTGTCTGGTCCCATCGATGCAGTGGTTTTGGCCTTGGAGAGCACAAAGATGACCTGCTCTCTTGAGATAATAGGCTGAGGAATGGTGGCAGGTATACTTTGGGGGATGACTGTAGGGGACGGGGGGGGGGTGAAGTTTTCTCCAAATCTGTCAGTTAGCAGGTTGGCTATTACCTCCAGTTGAGTATGGGTGGTGTCATCCACAACCAGCTCAAGGCATAGCTTTTTAGATTTCGGATTTAGATTTTTGCTTCACAATTAGCTTTGGAGGACTTGACAAGTTCTTTAATTTATTTGTCTAAGTTAGAGAGGGATTTCTTCCTTTGCTGAGTTGGTTTCCTCTTGTTCTTGTACATTAGTTTCTTTCTCTTGTTGTATAGCCTGCTTATATAGGGGTCCACCAGGATGGCTTTTTTTTTTTTTGGCAAGACCTGGTTTTAATCTGGTCAGGTACAGACAATTCTATAAGTGGTTATACAGGGCATTGGTGTACAGCTCTGCATAGGTGTCAATGTTATCTGCATTTGAGAGGGCTTTGAAACTTCTTATACCATCACTTAGTAGGAGGTAGTTTGTCTTTGAACATTTCTTAAGCATTTTTGAGCTTGATGGGGTATCTGGTCTTATAATTACATTGAATGAGACTGATTTACGGTCCAATCTTACCAGGCAGGACATCACACAGGGGAGAGTGGAATACTCTCCCATGTTAGTGAGCACTATGTCCAGGACATTTGAGCTTCTTGTGGGTGTGCTGACTAGCTGTTCCAGAGCATTTGCATTAACAAAGTCCAAGAACCTATAAGCCAACATGTTTGTGGTCATGTGTATGTTTCTCAGTCAATGGCAGAATAATTGAAATTATCCATTAGTAAGGTGTTGGGCTGTATAGTAGGTGGCTCCAGTAAGTCCAAATATGCAGTATGCTTTTCCTGTTTCATGGTGGGGGACCTATAGTTAGCTATGATGTGGTAGGGGGCTTTGCCTATAGTTAATTGGACATGGAGTAGCTCAAAAGAGGCATACTGTTTGACCAGTCTCAAGGTGTACTTATCCTTAATGAAGATGGATACAACTCCTCCTTTTGTTCTTTCGTACTCACTTCATGGTCTGAACACATGGAAAGCATTGTAGCTCTGCATGGCTGAGCTGCTTTCCATGCCTTTGAACCATGTCTTGGTGACTGCACAGATGTCAGCATCTTCCAAAGTGAGGAGTGCTTCCAGGGAGTGCAGTTTCTTGTTTAGACTCCTTGCAGCAGTACCTTGAGTTTATCTTGAGAGGATTTTGTTATGTTGGGAGGTTGGTTATTTTGACACTGCCTAAAAAAAGGCACAGTAGGGGTGGCTAGTGCCAGTATCCAAAAGCCTAGAGGAGACAGGTACAGTCCATCTTTGGCAAAGTAGCATGGCTTGTCGACCATATCTTCCCAGGGTGACAGATAATGGATCCCCTTGGACTGATAGCAGAAGCTAAGCCAATTATTAAAGTCAAGCATTTTTTGTTTGCATTGTGGCATCATCCTTGGAGGAGGCAAAATGCTACTTAAGGCTAGGCTTATACATCCCTGTGACACATAATCTGAGAGCTTAGTCATGTCTCTCTTCATGTAGTCCAGTGAGGTACATCTCAAGTAATTCACCCCCACATGAACTATGACTGAGTCATACTGGTACTTATGGTTGAGTGACTTAAGTGCTTGAGTGACTTCACGGATTCTGGCACCTGACAGGCAGCTAACCATAACCCGCTCCTTATTCAGCTTTGTAAGGGGGAACATTTGTGTATCTCACAATGGAGTCACCTATGACCAGTACATTAGGTTTTGTGGTGTTACGCCTTATGGGCTTTTTTTGTTGAGACACTGGTGTGTGGGGTTAATATGTTTTGTGGTTGATTTTTGCATTGTTATGTGTGTAAGTGGTTTCCATTTGGAAGGCTTCAAATCTTTTGGTAAGTTACTAGTGAGTACCTCTGCATATGTGGGTTTATGTGTCATGTCCTTATTTAGTGTGGGAAGTATGTGTGTGTGCTGACAACCTGTTTGACATTCAATTTGCCCTTATGTGACAGTCGTGCCTCCAATTTCTTAGTGTAACTACATGTCTCAAATAAAGTATTTGTCTTAGGAGTAAGTGGTTGTCAATTGCTACATTGCCTCAGGATGCCCATGTCTATCAGGCTGGCCAGAGAGATAATGGGAAAGTGCCCATCCATGATAGCAGGCTCTTACTGTATGTTTTATTAGAAAAGGGAATAGGTTAATTTCACAGAACTGTACTGATACTGCCAAGACTGCAAGAGGGACCTGTACTTTGTGCAGGCTAAGGCTGCTCAATAAGGCAATGCTGCTCAGTGCACAACTGAGTTGCTCCTAGAGCAGCAGAAAAGCTTGGAAGGGTTTCACTGACAACTGCTTAAGGAAAAACTGAGCTTCTAGGCTTTTTACATCTATACCGGGCACTGCTAAGCACTGCTGAGTGAAGAGCAGCACCACACAAATGTGAGGCATACGTACAAGCAGGGAGAAACAAGTTTTAAGCTAACTACCAATCAGAAAACACACAATAAGCCTTTCACCAGCAATCCTCAACACAGACAGGTTAGATCAACACATTTCTCCCAGAAGGGTGCAGAAAAACACCTTCTTAATGTAGAATAGCTGGTATGGAGCCCAAGTGTAACCAGACCACACAAACTACATACAGCAGCCCTACAGCTAACAGATGCAGTGTAATACAGTGTAATTGACTACTTAAAGCAACAGTTTGTTTTTGCTATAAAGCACAAAAATAACAGCAAATAGCTTAAGAATCTGCTAAAGTACAGTCACAGTATATAAGAGAAGTGAAAAAAAATACTTATTTTTGTCTTTTCAGTAGTAAACTGCTGTGGGTGAAAGCAGATTCTCAGCAATCAGTAGCAAAGTCACCAAACGATGAGCAGCTCTGAATATCTATGCTAAAGCCCATGCAAATGCAAGTTTTAAATATGAGGAAACAGAAACAAGTTTTAAGCTACCAGTAAGGAAAACATACAATATGCCTTCCACCAGCAATTACCAACTCAGACCAGTTAGATCAGCACACTTCTGGCACAAAGATGCAGGAAAACATCTTCTTAATGTATAACAGCTGGTTTGGAGCCCAAACAAGACAACACAAACTACCAAAAAAATCCCTACAACTAGCAGATACAATTTAATACAGTGCAATTAACTACTTAAAGCAGCAGCAAATGGTACAGTTTTTTTTAAACTCCTGAAGTACAATCACAGTATAAAAGAGAAGTGCAAAAAATGCTTAGAGACCTTTTGTATGTTTCCCAGCTCAGATAGACCAGGTAAACACTTACTGCCACTAGATGAATAATCCTGGTCCTCTTAATGTAAAAGCACAGTAAAAGAGTGTCCAGAGTGAAATGCTACCACAAAAAACTTCAAATATACTGATACACCAGTGTACTTTAAACAGCTTATAAAAGTGTGATTATTCAGTAAAAGTAATTTGCTTTGTATAAATGAGCCAAGAGCCACTAAACTGTATAGAATTATTAAAGGCACTGAAAACAAGATAAGCTGATTAATAAGCCTTCCAGCCAATAAAAATACATGCAGAAATCTCAAGTGAGATTTCCCCAATGTAAACAGACCAGGCTACCTCCCAGTACACTAGATAGAAAATCCACTGGCCTCTTGATGTAAAAACAAGTGCTTGTTAGAGTGTAAAAATATACTTCTTTATCCAACATCTAAGCTAAATAATGAATTTAGATCAAGTAAATCAGTAGAACAGACAATGAGAGGCAAAATGCAATTTTTCAATATAAGCACAAGGAAAGGCAAATAAATAACTCAATATATCAACAGCAGCGCAGAAAGGAAGGAGCTTAATACGCTCAATTTACAGTAGGGGTGAGCAGTTTAAAATCACCAGGTTTAAAAGGCAGAACAACAAAAGGGAGACACTAGCAGTGCTTTAGTTTACGCAGGTTTGAAATCTTTTCACCAAAAGACAAAGGCCCAGAAATTCACTCTGTATTTAAGTGTCACTCAAGAGACAATTAACCAATGAAAATATGTGAAATGTGCAGCCTAGATAATTTAAGTGTCTATCTTTCACATACAAAAAAAACACCAGGCGAAGCAGATTTCTTAAAACAGAAAAAAATGGAACAGGAAAAACAGAAACAACTCTATCAGTCACAGACAAAAAAATATATAGTTTGTAGAACCACAGCAACCAAAGGAAGAAAACTGAATATACCACAGTATATTCAAAAAAATATATAGGCTTACTTTCCTCATCCAACATCCATGGAATGTAGGATGTTGTCAAATGCTTTTTTTGATATCTATCCATGCCATATTTGGATTCTTCTACTTTTTACTATCTTCTATTATGACTTTATTTAACAACAAATGATCCTTTGTTCCCTATGACTTTCTTTTGTTACCCTTTTGTTTTATTGTTTTCTTTAGTTTTCTTCCAAATGACTATAAACACTGTCAGCATCAGTTTTAGTAAATAGTTTATACATTGTTGGAAGGCAAGTTATTGGTCTATAGTTTTCAGGACAGCTTGCAGATTCACTCTTAAGGAGGAGTATTGTTTTTTTCCTGTTGTTAACCAGGATGTTGCCTGTTCACGGTGCCCATATAAATAGTTATTACTCAAAGCTAAATCTTTGTCTAAAGATGTTAATACATCTAGCCAGAAGTTAGGTACTGCATCTGGGCCTAGCATTTTCTAGTTAGGAGCTTTTCTTAATTTTGCTTTAATTTATCTGGTCATTACTTCATCCCATTTCATAGCAGGTACATTTGAACTTCTTACTTCTTCTATCCATTCAGCATCTTTGTTATGTTCCACAGGGTCTTCACAGATATTTCTCCAAAATCTGTCCCTTTCTTCTTTTTTTTTTTTGGTGGTGTTTCTGTTTTATTCCTTTTGCTTTGTTAACCAATTCTATATAAAACCTTTTTGGGTCATCAATGAATTGCTTATTTGGTAAGTTTCCTTTATATTTATCAGCATATCTACTACATTTTTCATTCTGTGCTGATATCTCTAGTTTATTATTTGCAATAGCATATGATAGATCCGGTCTGTTTTAATACTGTACATTACTTTTATCACATCTATCTTTTTAAGTATTTTTATTGATCTGTTCCCTCTTCTATACTCTTCTAACAATGACACTTCTTGTCGTAATTGCGTTATAGTTTTCTCTGTTTGATACTTCCATGATGGCATTTGATTTCTTCCCCTCCTTTCCATTATTGTCCTGTATTTCTGTGGTAAGAATGTATCTGTTATTAATTTTGCTATACAGTCAAATGTCCTATTTATTTCTTTTATATCACATGAATTTCTATTAATAGTCACGATTACTGTATTCATTTGTTTTATCAGACTTCTAACATTTTGGGTCTTACTGACTTTCTGTAATCTATTTATTTTACTAATCTTAATATGAATATCCATTTCTATTAAATCAAGCAACTCTTCCCTTAGATCTTTTTCTTCTAAACTAAGGGCACATTCATTATTGCCCATTTCCTATGGCCATTCTGCAGAACATCTTCCTGTAACATATCCGCTTCAGCTACATCCTTTGTCATCCATTGCTCTTTCATATGGAAGCTCACTGGTCTACCACTCCACAATATTAACTGTGCCAGAGTTGCCACTGTTTCCTGTTCCTTCCCTAGCTGTGCAATTCCAGCTGAACTTCTATACTGGTTTCCTACCAAAATTTTCATATGGCAACTGATAAGATGCTTCCCATTGCATCTATTTCTCATTAAACTGGGGACCCACAGTTCTGTCATGTTGCACTGTTGCCAAAGCTGGATTTTCTACACTAAATCCTTCACTTCACAGGTAACCCATAATTTCAGTTTCTATCTCTTTAACTTCTCCGTTACTAATCCTCTTTCTACTTTCCCCCATTGTTTTCTTATTTTTGTATGGTAAATTTTCCATATCTGGATGCCTTTGCTTGTATTTCTCTTCAGACATCTTTGGTGCTGCTTTTTGCATTGATTAGTTTTGCTTTCTCCTTTGCATAAATATTGTACTATATTAAATCTCTTTTTCTTTCCCATGTCCATATTTCTTCTTCAGATGTCACTCACTCCACCTGTTTCTCCTTACTTTGGGAACTCATTGTTCCAACATGCTGTGTCATAACCTCCGTTAGATATCCTTCACTTCACAGGTATTCCGTAACTTCAGCTTCTATTTCTTTAACTTCTACTTTACTAAACTTCTGTTCTACTTTCACCCTTTGTGATTTTATTTTTTGTATTGTAAAATTTCCCATATCTGGGTAATTTTGCCTGTATTTCTCTTCAACTTTGGAGCTGCTTTTTGTATTGATTAATTTGGTTTCTCCTTTGCATAAATATTACACCATAATCAGATCTCTCTTTCTTTCCCATGTCCATATTTCTTTTTTATATCTTTCAAAAATCTCTAGGTTTTTTCTTTATATTTTTGCACTTCCTCAGTAATTTTTTTTCCAAATACCCAAGGTTTCTTGGTCTATATAATTTTTTTTCATGAATCTATTGTATTAATGAACCCAGATTTACATTTGAAGCTTTTGACAGTTTTTCTTGTGCAAGTATTTTTCTTTCTTCTAATTTCCCTTATTTTTTTTTAATATCTACTACCCAGAAATTCTGAGCTTCTTGCATAATAGTAACAATCCATCATTTCTTTCTTTCCTATCCTTAATAGCCCACTCTATCATCTTTATGATGCTTTTTTGGCCTGTCAGTTTTGTGTTTTTTGTAGACTACTACTTCCTTCTTCAATAGGGGGGCACCTTGGCCTGAGCCTGGTCTAACCCCCCCGTAGGAATGTTTCTATGTCTTGAGGATTCTACTCTGTCATTTTTTCCAGTCCTGACATCAGTGTGCTTAGCAGGATTGAACTTTTTTTTATCCTGGGGCTTCTGCACCCAATCAGCTTTTTTATTTTTCAACCTACTTATGTCCATGATATATGCTATATAAAATACAGTCTGTATATCAGTATCGTCTTGGTGAGATTTTGTACATATAGGGTCCACCTCATGAAGGTACTCACCAAGATTTGAGGATGAATTCAATTCCAGCAATACTACTCTCCTTTGCTTGCTGATTTTATCATCTCTCCATCTGTACCCCACTATAATCATAGATATGTTTAACAAGATCACATGTACCACAGGTCCATGTACCATGTACTGATGTCTCAAACTATAAAAGTATTCCTTTATTTTCATTCCCTCAGCTATGATGACCATTTCTAACTCATCCCTTCATTTTTAGTGCTCAACATCACCTCCCACACAGAAGCAAAACTGGGAAAAAAATGGGCTCACTACATCTTTAGAGACATCATCATCTTTTAACACCCGTTATTATTAATCTTTCTCTAAGCCAGGGTTAAAAACAAGATGTGTTATTGTACAGGGCTTTATGTGCCATGGAATAGCATGCAAAGCCTTGTCTGATTCATAGTCCCCTGTAACACAATGGAGTAGGATCACCTTTTGTACAATCTTATCCCATTGTGTCTCCACTACTTAACCCTTATTAGTCCATCCCCTGATTGTGCACCAACCCAATACCTGGCAATAATGTTACAAACAGTGGGTCCCATGCAGTAAGCTATGGCACACCAGCCATGTACAAGCAGCCAGTTCTACACCTGTGGCTGCAACAATGCTGTCACTGCTAGTACACTGCACAGCAGATACACCTGTGGCTGCAACAATGCTGTCACTGCTAGTACACTGCACAGCAGATACACCTGTGGCTGCAACAATGCTGTCACTGCTAGTACACTGCACAGCAGACAGCACTGAGCAGCACTAACACAACAGAAACCTCCATTACATCTCAGCTGCACAGCAGGAAAATTCCCACTGGTGGCAAACCTGCTACCATATGCTACCCGTTCTCCCTGTGATGAAGGTGAGTCTCCACCACCGGATGCTTGCACAGCAACAGATTCCCCCATTATCATACTATGTTACTGACCATAGCACTACTTGTACACTCAATGGTTGTAGTTCATTTAAAAATCTCTTACATAGAGAAATTGAATATATCATTTCATTGACCGCTGAGTGAAGATGTTTGTGGTTTTAAGTGACCTAAGCACAGAGTTACTTCTGCAAAACAGTAAGCTGAAGTCATGCAGCTTTTGACTACACATCTAGAATATAATCTCTGCCTTGTCATAAAAGTTTTCAAACAATAATTTTCTTGTGTCAGAATATAAAGGACAGCTGTTTCATACACACATAATTTGCACAGTTTTTTTTTTCAGTTTGTGCAAATGCATATATGTTAAGAAAATGCACAGATTAATGTAAATAAGCACACATTCAGTTTTAAAAAGATGATATTTGGTTACACTACAGTCATTAGGACAAAATGGACACGAGCTGTGGAATGTTATGGTAAACATCATGAAAAGCTAACATTACAAATGATTGCTTAAGAATGGCATTTCCATTAGCATGGACTAAAGAAGCAGCAATCAATGAGGGGTGCCTAAAAGTCAGATTTTAATGGAAAGTACATAGGACATAAGTGAATCCATAAATCAAAGTAAAGTGAAGGAGCCTGATGACGTTCTTCCATAACTGCTGGAAGAAATAAGTACAAAGTTGTGCCCCAAGCGAAACCCAAACAAAAACTGCAACTGTAATCAGCAAAACACTAGGGAGACATAGGTCTACGAGACAGAATAAGATGCTTCTGAAAATTAATTCAAGCAGGGAAACGGAATATCAAGCTTATATTAACAGCAGAGAAATTAATGGAAAATCTACTTAGTATCCAGCTTGTGGACCTCCAGGAAGAGGGTCGGCAGTAAGCTTTCAATGGTAGAAGGGATGTCATGTTACCTAAATATTAGAAATCTCTCTCTGACTAAACTCAGTGGAAAGGACTGCATTCTGCTGAGCTGCACAAGAGGCTACTCAAAAGGTTAAGATGGCTGAAGATGGCAAAACTGGTGCACTATTTACCTAGATAAACAATGGAAATCAAAGGCTGGAGGTAAAGCACAAACAGCTGAAGAGAAAAAGAATGATAGATAGGTGCTGAAGAATTTTAGATGGGTGATAAAGTACCACAGACAGGTGCTTAACAATGGCAGGTGTGTTGAAGAAATACAGTGATAATTCAGGATACCTGTTCCCTATTACAATATAATACCTTCTTCGCATTACTGTAGAGTTAGGGTACAGGGCTTTTAGAAGATAAATCTGGTATGTACAAGAAGGAATGCTATATTTCAAAAGGAATATGAAGTCAAAAGTGGGCTTTTATTTTCTTCTGTAAGCAGCTTTGTTCCTGGACCATTCATACATTGAACATGTCCATAAAGAGGTATGGAGTGCATTTCAACAGTTCTTATTGAATTCGACATGTATTCTTATCTTCCCTATGGTTCACTAATACAGTCGTTCTTATTTACAGTAGACGATTTATTTTAACCTAAGTGAGAAAACACCCTCAATTGTATGAAAGCCACTGCTTGGGAAATTTTCCTGTGGTACAACAACCTTAAAGCTGATTATATAAGTAAAACAGATACTGAGGGTAAGACATCCTCCATGAGGGGAGGGGACTTTGCCCTCCACAGAAAACAGATTTTGAATTCTGCTATGAATTTTTCTGGTGTTCACTTTTATGTAGAAATAAAGACTGTATTTTGCTCTAACATTAGTCTGTCTTTACAAAGGACATTTTTTTTAAGAGCGGTCTCTGTGAAATTGTGTTGAGTCTGATTATGGCTGCTACAGATAAAATTTCCCTTTCCACAAGGTGCAGTGATGCAGGATTTCTTTATATTAGTAACAGAGATACAGGGACTGCATGAAGGTGGGGGACTTTGCCCTAAAGAAAATCAACTTCATATGTAAGCTTTTTGTCTTTGCACGCGTGGAATAAAAATATATGTATTTTACTGTTGTGCCAGGGATGTGAGCTTGATTATGTTTTCCATTCGAAAATTACATGCATGAAGCTATTCTGATTTAAAGCCTAATCATTTTTGTATTAAGTGATATACTGGCATAGCAAAATAGATATAAATGTAACAGGTTGTCCTACATTTGTTAAAATTATACTTAGCAAACAGTATCTCATGTTCAGAAAATAATATTTTATTGCATTTCAGGAATGTTCATGAGTGGAAACTGGAAGATGTATCCAAAATTCTAAGAGCAGAGAGTTTACAGACAGCTAAACATGGGTGCCAGAACCATAGGGTGGGCGGGGGGAGCCCCCCCACAAACATACTTTCAACAACTGTCCAATGTGCCCTGAGGCATATTGAATAACAAATCATCTTTTTCAGCTGCCTGACCTCACAGTTACCATGGAAACACTTTTGCGAGTGTTTCTAAGGTATACCAATCAACTTCTTTCATCAAGAACTTTGGATAAAGCCAAATATAACAGGGGAAATGAAGGCTCAAAACTAGGGATAGTTTTTAGCGATTACTTATTCTTTAAAATCTTAAAAGAACAGGTTTGGCATCAACATGCATTTTCTGAACAACAGAAGTATGAAACATCTTATGATAATCCTCTGCATACCTTTCAACTTTTGCTTAAGGATTCTTGACAAAGCCAAAAATAATGGAAGATAAGGGGGCAAAATCAGGGATATATTTTTAATACTGCTCTTATAAACTGAGAAAGCTGCTAGAATAACAGGTTTTGCATTAGTATACATTTTCTAAAGGATATGAAATCTCAGACTCAAATGTTTCATTATTTAGTGAGCACAATCTTCAATGGTTTGCCAGAAAACACACAGATTTTGTGAGGAACAGACCAGAAACACGAGGCACTAATCTGGACATTCTGTGAAATTCTGGATAGTTGAATGGCATGATCCTGAGTGAATTACCAGAAAATCAAATATTTTATGAGGAACAGGGCAAAAATATTAGGCAAATCGGGGATGCACTACAAAATTCTGGACAGTTTATTTGTTTATTGAATAATTGATGTTTGTTTACCAGGAAAGTAAGCTGGTCTACTGTCTTTTCAGACACAATTCGGGATCGATAGCAGGAAAGGCAATACTTTACAAAAGTATAATAAGACATTAAGTTTATATATATATATATATATATATATATATATATATATATATATAGTTCCCCTTCACAAGATCGAGTTACTGAAAGCTCCAAATTCATTAGCTCGAGCCCAGAATCTCGAGTTTCAGTATCTCGAAATTGTGAAGGGAAGATACATTAATTATTATCTTAGAACAGTGTCTCTCTGTCAAGAGAAACAAAGAAAAGAAAGACACCTTCTATGTATCTCACTGATGTTAGATTGGAATGTAAGTTGCTGGTGTCACATTGTACAGCTTGCCTCTTCATCCCCACCCCTAAAAGACAGCTACCATCTCTGTATCCATCTGACAACTGGAGTAGAGTAACATATTTAAACTTGTTGATCATAAATGTATAGTCACAATATGCCAAGTTACCCATAACTCCCAAAGTTAGTCACCTGTATATACACTTCTGACGTGATTGTGAGAAAACAGAAGAATGGTTGTCATAGTTATGTATTCCACATGTTGCTCCTAGACAGTACACTGCCCCTACAAAAGCTATAGTGATGCTGTGTGCATACTTGTGAGGTATGAGTGTGTGAAAAGTTAAAGAAATAATGACCACACTGACAAAAGCACACAGTGAACTTCTGTGCATACTTCTGAGGTTTAATTGTGAGGAAAATTCAAGCAATAATGACCACATTTTCCCCAGTCCCAAACAAGTTATAGTGACCTTCTGTGCACAGCTCTGAGGTTTGATTGTGAGAAAAATTTAAGAAGTAATAATCTTACTGTTCCCAGCCCCCACCACCCACAAACACAAGCTACATCAGCATTCTGTGCACACCTCTGAGCAGGAATAGTTGTAGAACAGGTGAGTCCAGAGCAGAAGCTCTCAATAAACCTGTGTCAAACTCCACTTCTATATACTGAGTTGTTGATGCTGCCAGGATCTAAATGTTCTGTGATGCATTTTATTTTTTATTATTGAAAGATAATGACTTTTAATATATGGATCGCTGTGATTATGCTTTGAATTTGGGAAAAGAGTGTGTTTTGACATTGGAAATGTTCTTAATAAGCTTTTATTAAGTACTTCTCACTACTGTTTTCTAGTCACATACTAGAGCATTAACAGCAATCCACAGATCACCATAAAAGAGTAGTGGGAAGCTGTTAAACATTTCATTTAGACTTTTTTCTAAAGGCAGACTGAAGTGTTTGACAGTCTGAATGAAGTGTTTAAGTACTTCCCACCACCCTTCAATGGTGGACGCTGTCTGTGTGCCAACAGTCAGTGTGTCAGAGCACTACTGCATTTTCCACTCTAACTTCTGAATGTATGGTTACCGGATCATATACCATACAAGTGCAACTTCAGCTTTATCTGTGCATTTCTGTAAAGCTTCAGTGCAGTCATTCCAAATGCAACTCATATTTACACTATTTACACCTTGTGTCATGGATCATATGTTTCTGTTATGGTAGCAGACAACTACAAAAAACTATTCTTTTAGATTACCAAAAGCACTTTTTCCTTTTACCTCTGCAGCCTTCCGCAGCTTCCAACACCCCTCTCTAGAAAATAGTTGTAAGCAAGATTTCAAAACACAGACTGTAACTAGTAATGCAAATTGGGATGATGCATACACAAAACAGAAACAGTTGTTACATGTCAGAACTCTCAGGACAAAATGGAAGTATATTTTAATGCCAGAAAAGGACAGTGTGGATCCCATGATGAACTGCCAATTTCCCTACCAAATGAATAAGCTGGGGATTCTACTTATCCAACAGCATATCATATTACTGTTTGACTTTTTCTACTGCATTTATGAATTCTGTTACTGGATTTAACTGTATTACTTCATCTAGGCCACTAGGCCATTTCAATTATCTGTCACTCACACCCATGAGAAATTATATTTCCACTTGTTTCCCCTTAGATATTTGCAAATCAAACTATGTTACCTTTTTGTTTGTCTGTCTGTTAGAAAGATGAAAGGCATTTGGACTGTATACTGATATTCTTAAGGTACTTCAATAATCTTAGTATTTCCACTATTGGCCTTCTATCTATAAAACTATACAAATTATTTTTTTCTGGGTTTCTCTTTATATGCCAATTAACCAAGCCCGCAATGATGAAAAACTGATCTCCTCCCTCTTCCTCGATCTCTCTAAGGCATTCGACACCATCTCCCACTCCCTTCTCCTCTCCAAGCTTTCCACACTGGGTATATCTCCACCAACATTACTCTGGTTTTCCAACTACCTATCCAATAGAAAGCAATCTACTGGATGGGATGCCTCTACCTCACCATTCCTAGACACTCCCACTGGAGTGCCTCAAGGATCCATATTGGGCCCCCTTCTTTTCAGTATTTTTATCAATGACTTTCACTCTTGTGTTCCCAACAACTCTGTTATTCAATATGCAGATGACTCAACTATAATCTGTACTGCCACAACCATACCCAAACTACTCACACACACTCAGCAAGCATTCTCATCCATTGAAAACTGGATGTCCACTAACCACCTTGCACTCAGCCCAAACAAAACCAAACTTCTTCTCTTCACTCCAAAAAAAAAAAATCACAATAAACAAACCCGACTTCAAAATCTACTTACTCAACAAAACCACCCTAGAAGTCATCCCACATACAAAACTGATAGGTGTTACCATTGATGAAGGCTTAACCTTTGATCATCATATTCACACCAACATAAAAAAACACCAAAAGCTAGGAACCCTATACAGACATAAACACTTCCTAAGCCCCACCACCAGACAAACCCTGTCCTCTACATTCCTACTACCAACCTTATTACACGGTGCCCCCTTACTCACAAACATTCGCACATGTCTAAAAACCAAGACGGAAATCTGTTATAACAAAATCGCAAGATTCACAATCAATGCCACCTACTCCTCCCACCACTGTTCCTCACTTCACACACTAAAATGGCTTGAATTACCACAATACCTCACATATCAACAGCTTACCATAGCCCATGAAATAATATATAAACTCCTCAACTGTCCAGCCCTTACCTCATCACTAACACAATACCACCCAAATAGACCCCTCAGATCAAACAATGAGACTCTGCTAGTCATTCAAAAACCTAAAGTCCCCGCTGGTCAGGCTCTCTATTCCTTCTATGTTGCCAAACTCTGGAATTCACTCCCATCAAGACTCAGATCCACCACTGATGCTAGCTCCTTCAAAAGCACCCTACATCTCTATCTAACTACTCACTGGCAATGTTCCTGCTCCATATAACCTGATCCCCACTGTAACTACTATTTCACTCATCTTTACTACCCATCCACTTATCTTCCCCCACTACTGTCAGTCTGTTACTCATTTTACATACTACCTCCCACACCTGCCACACAAACATCCTCCACTATTCCTTTCTACACTCTAACGTATTAACACTATTCTACTCACATTCTCCTCTTAAATACTCACAGTCATCTATCACCTCTTCCTTCTTTATACTTCATACTACACTATGACCTATTTAATGATTACCAAATGTCTTTACCGTATAGATGATGAATATTAACTTGTTGTTATCCAATAGTAGTTCTTACTCCAGTTTTTCACTTTGTTGTTTTGGCAATTATACTGTTGTATTAATGTCAATTAATGTCAATTTACTGTTATATTGTACTTTTGTCTCCTGGAGCTTTTCTCCCCAGGCCTCCAATGAAAATGGGCTCATTTTGGCCTAGTGGACACCCCTGGTAAACAAATGTAAAATAAATAAATAAATAACTAAATATGGTTTCCTGTGCAAAATACACCATTACCATGCCACTGTCCTTTCTGATGTACGGCTTTAAGATGATACCAGTAAAAATGTATGCATGACACCATACAAGATCCTGGCCACCATCCATAGACAAAGCTAATAAATTACTTTCTTCCAAAACTGTACTCATTTCTAAAGTAATATATACAACAATTTATAAATGATATAATATAGGCTTAATATATTGTGATTCCTTGATACTATTGTATCTCATGTCATAGCAGGTATAACACAGCAAAGACTTTTTTTTTAGGTTAAGCATAGATTCTTTACAGTGAAATGTAAAATCAAAGGTCACTTCCATCTTAAACAGAAACTAAGTATACCTTTACTTAACATACTCCTGGGCTATCTACAGTTCAGTTCTGTGTTTTCTAGTCCAGTTTTAAAGTTTTCAGTGGAATATATAATCTTTACAGTCTAATTGCTTGTGTTGCATTTCAGGTAAAGCTGCCTTGCAATACTGAAATTCACCCACAAATAGGCTTCAGATACTCTTTGTGAAAATCCACAGAACTTCCAGTGATTGCTCTATTACTTTCATAGCTTTCCCTGCTCTGGTGTGGCTGTAATAGATTAATATATGTTTATTTTCAATCAGACATTTCTGATGCTACCATTTCTATTAACTAAATGGACCAATGTCATGGAAGTTAAGGTGCAAAATTATCAGTTGTTAGACCAGGGTTTGAAGCCTGGTTTGGGAGCAACTGGGCAGCAGCAGTATGGCAATTTACTTCAGTAATACGCTACAAGAACCCTACGGGGCGTCAGCATGAGTCACGTTTGACTCAAGGGCATCTTACTTAAGAAAATTCACTGCTTGTATTTCAGAAAGTACACCTACTCTTGTTAGTTCATTCATTTTTTTTTAGTTTTTGACACAACACATAGTCAGCACCTTCCATGTCTTAATATGCCTTGAGTGTTTTCCCTATAAGTCGTGAAACAAGATTTTTGCCCACTTAGCCTGAGCCAAGTATCCCAGGTGGCATATCTTTCAAAGGTAATAAGGTGAGCTTCAATGTTATCATCCTTACCCAGCTTAGTGAATGGTTTGACAGTCTTTCGGGGAGGGGCAGTATAGTAGCTATCACATTCATTTATCTCCTGAAGACTGTATTAAGTATTTGTCAGTAACCTCACTCTTTACATGAACAACCACTATATGATTAACTAAGTTTGTGTTGGGCTGCAACAGAATCTCTATGCAATTCTCCATTTTTGACCAAAAAATAACAGTTCACTATCTAGGAAGCTATGAATGTATGCATTAACACACCTACATCATGCAATCAAACTGACATAAGTAATGCTGCTAACTTTAGCAACATGCTACGCATCACAGTAGTGTAACACTCCATTCATCTGCTTGGATTTTCCACCCAAACAATATTTATTTGTCTGTGACAGTCAGTAACCAGAATATCCACTTTTCTTTCTCAACTAAATACATCACTGCTCACAGTAGGCCTTCCAGCTCCATCCACAATGAATTCTTATCCTCATTAGTCTGTTGTTAATAGTCTACATTCATCAGTTCTGTCAGCAACCATTGAGGTATTAGCTGGAAATTTCATATCTGTGTATTGTGTCCTCCCTGCACCACATTTACTGTAAGTGAAGCTCAAGTCAAGATGTTATGACCAAACTTTGCTGTGTGACCTGAACTATCACACCACCCATTGCCAACGCACTAAAATCTATTGGGTATTGTTTGTACAGTTGAAATCATATGCAGTATCAGTCTCATTCCAAAAGTTACTAATTGTGGGGAATAGAAACTCCCTTTGATGTCTCGCACAAGTGGAAATGTGTGCAGTATTCAAGTAGTTAAATATATGCAGTGCTTTCAAAACTGGACACCCTGATATTAAAATTGCAGCAGCCACAGCAACATTGTGTATAATTTGCTTCTCACACCGTGTCTGGTTTTATGGAATCTGTACACATAGCATGTCATTAACAACTCTAGATATGTGTCACAACTTCTTGTGGGCTGGTCAGATGAAAATACAGTGGACGATCTACTACCACATTGCATGTATGTTGACAGAAGCTCCCCCAGATAGGACCTGTATGCCAACTATGATGGTTTGCTGTGCAAGGAGTACTTTCTTTGCAGGACTGTCCTAAAGAAGAGTGTAAATGCAGCATTAGCAAAATCACAGTCATGTACAATTTTAACTGGAAAAACAGTAGTTGAATTACAATTGAACTACTCAGTAACAGTAGTTGTGTTTATAAAGCATTGTGTGATTAAACCACTAACAGCCACATAAAGAAAGCCAGACAGAGTGCATGCAATCCATGTGGCAATAACAGGAAAGTTACTGTGAAATGCAATGACTACCATGAAGAAATCTGAGAGTGGATAACCCATACATTGAAATTACCTTAAATCTTCTTTTGCTTCTTGCTTCAGGAACATATTTGGACAAGGACACATCTGGCAGACAACTTTCTGATGAAGTGTTCATACTTTCAGGAAGACTTTTTCAGTTGCATAAAATTGCTACCTGTAAGACCATTGCACATAATGGTAATTTACCTTCTTTGAAGAGCAGCATCTCCATGTCAGTAATTAATCATAGAATGGAAAGCATAATATCAGCTCTCGTATGGAACTGTATCATAAGACCTGAATACCAGCTCTCATATGGAACTGTATCATAAGACCTGAACACCAGCTCTCGTATGGAACTGTATCATAAGACCTGAATACCAGCTCTCGTATGGAACTGCATCATAAGACCGGAATATCAGCTCTCGTATGGAACTGTATCATAAGACCTGAATACCAGCTCTCGTATGGAACTGTATCATAAGACCTGAATACCAGCTCTCGTATGGAACTGTATCATAAGACCTGAATACCAGCTCTCGTATGGAACTG
The DNA here is from genome assembly GCF_019279795.1 of Protopterus annectens. Taxonomy (NCBI): domain Eukaryota; kingdom Metazoa; phylum Chordata; order Ceratodontiformes; family Protopteridae; genus Protopterus; species Protopterus annectens. The sequence goes on from NC_056734.1 coordinate 412,664,960, forward strand.
TATCATAAGACCTGAACACCAGCTCTCGTATGGAACTGTATCATAAGAACTGAATACCAGCTCTCGTATGGAACTGTATCATAAGACCTGGATACCAGCTCTCGTATGGAACTGTATCATAAGACCTGAATACCAGCTCTCGTATGGAACTGTATCATAAGACCTGAATACCAGCTCTCGTATGGAACTGTATCATAAGACCTGAATACCAGCTCTCGTATGGAACTGTATCGTAAGACCTGGATACCAGCTCTCGTATGGAACTGTATCGTAAGACCTGGATACCAGCTCTCGTATGGAACTGTATCATAAGACCTGAATACCAGCTCTCGTATGGAACTGTATCATAAGACCTGAATACCAGCTCTCGTATGGAACTGTATCATAAGACCTGAATACTAGCTCTCGTATGGAACTGTATCATAAGACCTGAATACCAGCTCTTGTATGGAACTGTATCATAAAACCTGAATACCAGCTCTCGTGTGGAACTGTATCATAAGACCTGAATACCAGCTCTCGTATGGAACTGTATCATAAGACCTGAATACCAGCTCTCGTATGGTACTGTATCATAAGACCTGAATACCAGCTCTCGTATGGAACTGTATCATAAGAACTGAACACCAGCTCTCGTATGGAACTGTATCATAAGACCTGAATACCAGCTCGTATGGAACTGTATCATAAGACCTGAATACCAGCTCTCGTATGGAACTGTATCATAAGACCTGAATACCAGCTCTCGTATGGAACTGTATCATAAGACCTGAATACCAGCTCTCGTATGGTACTGTATCATAAGACCTGGATACCAGCTCTCGTATGGAACTGTATCATAAGACCTGAATACCAGCTCTCGTAAGGTACTGTATCATAAGACCTGAATACCAGCTCGTACGGTACTGTATCATAAGACCTGAATACCAACTCTCGTATGGAACTGTATCATAAGACCTGAATACCAGCTCTCGTATGGAACTGTATCATAAGACCTGAATACCAGCTCTCGTATGGAACTGTATCATAAGACCTGAATACCAGATCTCATATGGAACTGTATCATAAGACCTGAATACCAGCTCTCATATGGAACTGTATCATAAGACCTGAATACCAGCTCTCGTATGGTACTGTATCATAAGACCTGAATACCAGCTCTCGTATGGAACTGTATCATAAGACCTGAATACCAGCTCTCGTATGGAACTGTATCATAAGACCTGAATACCAGCTCTCGTATGGTACTGTATCATAAGACCTGAATACCAGCTCTCGTATGGAACTGTATCATAAGACCTGAATACCAGCTCTCATATGGAACTGTATCATAAGACCTGAATACCAGCTTTTGTATGGAACTGTATCATAAGACCTGAATACCAGCTTTTGTATGGAACTGTATTAGAAGACCTGAATACCAACTCTCATATGGAACTGTATCATAAGACCTGAATACCAGCTCTCGTATGGAACTGTATCATAAGACCTGAATACCAACTCTCGTATGGAACTGTATCATAAGACCTGAATACCAGCTCTCGTATGGAACTGTATCATAAGACCTGAATACCAGCTCTCGTATGGAACTGTATCATAAGACCTGAATACCAACTCTCGTATGGAACTGTATCATAAGACCTCAATATCAGCTCTCGTATGGAACTGTATCATAAGACCTGAATACCAGCTCTCGTATGGAACTGTATCATAAGACCTGAATACCAGCTCTCGTATGGAACTGTATCATAAGACCTGAATACCAGCTCTCGTATGGAACTGTATCATAAGACCTGAATACCAGCTTTTGTATGGAACTGTATCATAAGACCTGAATACCAGCTCTCATATGGAACTGTATCATAAGACCTGAATACCAACTCTCGTATGGAACTGTATCATAAGACCTGAATATCAGCTCTCGTATGGAACTGTATCATAAGACCTGAATACCAGCTCTCATATGGAACTGTATCATAAGACCTGAATACCAGCTTTTGTATGGAACTGTATTAGAAGACCTGAATACCAACTCTCGTATGGAACTGTATCATAAGACCTGAATACCAGCTCTCGTATGGAACTGTATCATAAGACCTGAATACCAGCTCTCGTATGGAACTGTATCATAAGACCTGAATACCAGCTCTCGTATGGAACTGCATCATAAGACCGGAATATCAGCTCTCGTATGGAACTGTATCATAAGACCTGAATACCAGCTCTCGTATGGAACTGTATCATAAGACCTGAATACCAGCTCTCGTATGGTACTGTATTATAAGACCTGAATACCAGCTCTCGTATGGAACTGCATCATAAGACCGGAATATCAGCTCTCGTATGGAACTGTATCATAAGACCTGAATACCAGCTCTCATATGGAACTGTATCAGAAGGCCTGAATAGCAACTCTTGTATGGAACTCTACCATAAGACCTGAATACCAGCTCTCGTAAGGTACTGTATCATAAGACCTGAATGCCAGCTCTCGTATGGAACTGTATCATTAGACCTGAATATCAGCTCTCGTATGGAACTGCATCGTAAGACCTGAATACCAGCTCTTGTGTGGAACTGTATCATAAGACCTGAATATCAGCTCTCATATGGAACTGTATAATAAGACCTGAAGCTCACCATGCTGGTGTAGCTGCCATGGAAGGTGGTATAGTCTTGTCATATCTGTTATTGCTACAGTGCCTAAGCAGAGTGCTTTCTGCATACCTGTTGTGCATGTGTGTGAGAGAGTGTGAGTGTGTGTGTGTGTGTGTGTGTGTGTGTGTGTGTGTGTGTGTGTGTGTGTGTGTGTGTGTGTGTGTGTCTCCTGTTAAAGAATTTGCTAATGGCTCTACCTCCGAGACATATAAAAGTGGTAAAGAGCAACTCTGTTTAGAAACTGTAAAATATTCTAAGAATGTGCAACAAAAATACACCTAGTTTAACTTAAAAAGATGGATTGTATGATTTCCTTATTAGGTTTATTTAAGAAATAGGAAATCTATACTTTTCCAGTACTTTTAAAAGATAATCCCAACCTAATAAACTGAATTCATTTCCTATATTCAAGCTGCTACGGGCTAGTTTCTTTGTATAATCCATCAGTGTTACAATTATTTTATATTACCATGAGTTTGACTTCTTACTATGAATCTTATTTATTCCTCATCTAATAACAGTAAAAACTAAATGAAAACTCCAGCCAAGCTAGAACTTCCACTGAGTGACTTCTCAAACCTCTTGTATCAGAGGCACACGGGATATATGCAAATGACCCTTAAGAACATCAGGTGTTTCAGCTATATGGCGATTCTGAATGTCCATGACTTATTTCTTTTAAGTCATTTCAGTGGACAATTTCAGGCCAGTAAAGCTAAACCACACTAGCTGTAGATATGCATATTTCAGCCTTGTTATGACCTCATCAGAACAGCACAAGCAGAGTATTTGACTAAGCATAAGAAACACAGGGCTGTTATACCAAGATGATGTCCATTATCATTAGGGTGACTGCAAAATATCCCCAATAAATTAAAACAAAGAGTGAGGTCACACAGAAAAACAATCAGTCAAAACTAAATGAAAACTCCAGCCAAGCTAGAACTTCCACTGAGTGACCTCTCAAACCTCTTGTATCAGAGGCACATGGGATATCTGCAAATGACCCTTAAAAACATCTGGTGTTTCAGCTATATGGCGATTCTGAATGTCCATGACTTATTTCTTTTAAGTCATTTCAGTGGACAATTTCAGGCCAGTAAAGCTAAACCACATTAGCTGTAGATATGCATATTTCGGCCTTGTTATGACCTCATCAGCACAGCACAAGCAGAGTGTTTGACTAAGCATAATAAACACAGGGCTGTTATACCCAGCTGATGTCCATTATCATTAGGATGACTGCAAAATATCCCAAATAAATTAAAACAAAGAGTGAGAAGGTCACACAGCAAAAGGGTCAGTGCTGGATGCTGTTAGTCAACTGGATTTTTCCTCACACAGGATGACTGGCCAATCATAGCTAAGGGGAGGTCCACGTCAGAATCTTTGACAGAGGAAACAGAATTGCAGGGGGAGATAACCATGGATTTTGAACATAACCAACGTTCCCAAGAGGATTATTCTTCGAACTTGAGAGTTTATGTCAGTTCCACAGGGGACTTTAAAGTTTATAATTTTTCCTTCTTTGTTCCAACTCAGGAAATGGTTGATGTCCTAGCTAAACACTTGTATTTTTACCCAGTAAAGGAGACAATTTGGCTAAAACACTGTTGGATTTTAAAGTATTCTTTCGTAAGTTGAATCTTAAATTATTTTTTGGTAACAACAGTACATTTAATAATGAATGTAGGAGTTCCAGTGTTATTAATACTCCCTTGCACCCTCCGTTAATGTTCTATGAGAAAATGTGCAAAATTGATTTTTGTTATACTTTAAGTAGGACTAAACCTGGGAATTTAAACAACTATAACCTTTCAAGGGAAGAATGGGAGGCTACTAACAGTTTAAGGACACATAACATATGGGTGATGAAACCAGTAAAGGGGGTAGGTTAGTCTTCATGGACGAAAGTGACTATAGAGTGTTAAACATCTTAGAAAGTGATACTTATGAGAAGGTTTCACTAAATGAGGTAAATGGAACTTACCAGTGGATTAAATCCTTGCTCAATGATTTATTCATTGAGGCCACAATTGACATTGATACTTTCAATTATTTGGACATGTCAGCCCCAAAAACCCCGGTTTTCTTTGGATTACCTAAGATCCATAAGGATCTTCAAAACCCACCCCTACACCCTATAGTGAATGGTAGGTGTTCTGTAACTTATGTCTGTGTCAAACTACTGGACTCTAAATTAAAGAAGTTCTTAGGGGCGGAGATTCAGATTTGCCGTGACTCCTGGCACTTCTCACAAACCCTAAATTCCCTTGAATTTGAGGAGACATGTAATTTCCTAACAGTGGACATCAAGGACCTGTACTCAGTAATTCTGTACAAGTTAGGTTTAAATTGGGTAAGAGATTTCCTGTATGGCAAGGGTGTTGATAACAAGAAATTTATTTAGTTGAATTCCTTTTAGACATAATACTTTCCAAAAATTTTTTCCTGTTTGATAAGAATTATATTTGCAAAAAATTGGGGTAGCAATGGGTTCCCCTTGCGGTGGGAGTTTTCCTAACTGTGTACTGGCATATTGGGAGAAGGAATTGCTGTTTAAAAATGATATGTTTAAGAACAAGGTACACTGGTACACTTGCTATTTTATGACATCTTTATAATATTTAAGGGTGACCAGGTTGCAGCTGTAGAGTTTGTGAACTCCATTTCTACTTTGACCACCTTTTTGAAGTTCACTTCTCACTTCAGCCATGATTCTATCCCCTTCTTAGATGTCCTCATTACCAAAGATTGTATTAACAGGCGATATCTAGCCAGTATTTATCGAAAACCAACTTACTCTAACGCTTTTCTTCATTATGATAGCTCTCACCCCCAACATCAGAAAAAAGCTGTTATCAAAGGTCAATTGGTCAGAGCAGCTAGAATGTCCTCCTTAGAAACCACCTTTCACTCTGAATGTGAATTACTTAAGTGCATGTTCTTGAGAAGGGCTTACCCACCTTTTTTAGTGAATCAAGTAATTTTGGAAGTCACCAATAAAAGGAGACCGGGTATTTTTAAAACCATATTAAATAGACAGGCTGGCCCCTCTGCCCCCATGGTTAGCAGTAGTCTGGAGGGGGAAGTATTAGGCATCAAACCAATGGATGCATACAACATCAGTTTCATTACGCCATTTTCTGTTGATGCCCCAGTCCTTAGGAAAATTGTTTTGAAGAACTGGAAAATGGTTTCTTGGGAATGGGCCTAAAATGATTTTTAAAGGGGGTGTTAATCTCAAATAATTATTGGAAAGACCTTGTAAACCCTTTATAAATAACCCAGGGATGTACAAATGTGGGAGATGTAATTCCTGCAGGTATATTGATATCGGTAAGTTTTTCCAGGTTAACAAACAGAAGATTGTGATTCAAGGCAAATTTAATTGCGAGACCTTGGGGCTTGTCTATCTGGCTAACTGTAAATCATGTGAATGCTTTTATGTTGGAAAAACAGACATTTTAAACAACATGTCTATGAACACATTTATAACATTGGGAAACAGAATTCCACCAACGCCTTACGTAGACATATTTCTAACTATCCAAGGCACACTTTTTCATTTTTTGTATTGGAACAAGTTTGTAAGGAGGCCCCTGATCTCTAATTCTGGAAGAAAGAGAGCTCATATGGCAGATCCACCTGAATGCCCATGTGTTCCCAGGTTTACATGAACAATGTACACTGAAATGTTTGCTGAAATTGAAATCTTTGGAGAGAGTTTTTATTTACATAGATTCATCTGCATGCAGTTTTGTTTTTGATATAGGTGTATTATATATGGTAAATTTAAATTGTCCACTATAAATATATATATATATATATATATATATATATATATATATATATATATATATATACCCCACACACACACACACACACACACACACACACACACACACACACACACACACACATATATTTTTTTTATTTTTTATACATTTTAAGAACTAGTACAGTCAGTGATGTTATTGGTTTTCACATTTAAATTGTGCATTTTTTCTGCTTGATGTCTGATGAAATTCATTTATTGAGAGTGGACGAAAGCACTCACAACAATACACCTTTTGGAGCTGTCTTTTTATTGCCTTCCTTTTTTGTTTTTTGAGTTTTTTAAATTAATATATTCTCATTCAAGTGCAATTCCAATTACTTCCTTATGTGCAATATCACCCAATCTCACCTCTGTGTATAGTATACTTTTATTTTCATGTGTTAATCATTTAGTAGTCAGTGTTGTCCAGTGTATATAAATAGTGCACAAACATGTGCGTCACCTATCAAGATATTTACTTTTGTACTATAGTTATTGTTTGCTCTTTAATAACTATCATGTCTGTCTTTTTGTGCTTGTTTTCTTATGTAAAAGAGCTGACACTCGAAATTTCGTTTAGGTAGCACTTTTGTTTCTTAAATGACAATAAAGTTTCTTTTGAATATTTGAATGTAAATATATATATATATATATATATATATATATATATATATATATGGGTCTGCTTTAGATGACCAAAATACCACAGTCCCGACTTTTACAACACCAAGAAGACTTCACCGACAACCGCATTTCACTGACCTCCCGGAACACCGAGTTACAACTCCAGGTAAGTAACCACTTGGTCACCATGTTGAACTTTGCCCCTTACCCCTGCTGTAATGCGATATTGGAGTTGGCATATATAGTTAGGGGGGTGGGGGTGAACCCCCACATGGGTGGGTTTAATTTGCTTCAGTTTTATTTTATTTTTTACTGTGGCCATGTGGTTACTTACCTCGAGTTGTAAGTCAGTGCTTCAAGAAGTTGGTAAAATGCAGTTGTTGATGTAGTCGTCTCGATATTGTGAAAATCGGGTATGTGGTATTTTGGTCTTCTAAAGTAAACCCATATATATATATGTGTGTGTGTGTGTGTATATATATATATATATATATATATATATATATATATATATATATACAGATAGATATAAATATATATATATATATATATATATATATATATATATATATATATATATATACACACACACACACACACACACACACAAACACATTTTATATATATATATATATATATATATATATATATATATATATATATATTCACTTTAGAAGCTCGAAATACAGAAATATCAAAATTCAGTATTTCGAGCTCATAAAGTGGATTCCTGAAAACAATGAAACCTCAGAAGCACGAAATTCAAAACCTCGCACACTGGAGATTTTGAATTAGCGCTTCCGGTGTTTCACTGTGGTTGTGGATTCAGTGTTTATTTGTTAAGGGTTTTGGGTAGGGGCTGTGGTGTGTTTTGTTGCTGTGATGTGTGTGTGGGAGGAGAATGTAGCTTGTGTGGTGGTGTTTTGTGTGTGTGTCTGTATGTAGTGCAACCTCGGAGTTAGAATATTTAAGTAGGGGGTGTTGGGGGTGCAGCCCCCACATGGGGGTGCAGAAGTACTGACCCCCTGCTTTTATGTAGTAGAGTGTTTGTGTTTGTTTGTGGGGAGGAAGGTGTGTGTGTGTGTGTGTGTGTGTGTGTGTGTGTGTGTGTGTGTGTGTGTGTGTGTGTGTGTGTGTGTGTAGTAGAAGCGCTAATTCGAAATCTCCGGTGTGCGAGATTTTGAATTTCGCGCTTCTGAGTTTTCGTTGTTTTCAGGTTTTGACTTTATAGCCCCGAAATACTGAATTTCGATATTTCAGTATTTTGAGGATATAAAGTGAATTCATATATATATATATATATATATATATATATATATATATATATATATATATATTAGATATAGATATACAGATAGATATATAGATGTCAAGAATTGTGGGGTCTCGCTAATTTATTTCCACTTTCTGCTGTTCAGCATTGCAGGGGCGTGTTTATTCTGAGAGCTCTGCTCTCATGCATGTCCCCTGCACTCGTACACCCTCCATGTAAGCCTGAGAGGTTGGGCAGCGCACCCTCATTAATATGCATGGCGTGCTGCCATCCTCCTCCTACATGGGCGCTTACGTGCAGGACTACGCTAGCCCTGCATGGAAGATTTGTGAATCCGGGTCACTGTATTTAAATATTTTTTATTCTTTTTCCTAAGTGGGATAGTGGGCTAATCCATATAGATCCATTTTGGCCACATCCTAGAGGGTAAATACATAAAGCAGTGAAATGTGATTATTAAAGCAAAAGACAAGACTATAGAACAAATGCGTAATGTATTCTAATAAAGTTGCATATGGAGAGACAATCTGCACAAAAACATGATTATGCACAGTGAAAACTCACTGGGACAGTACTAAGGACATGACTGATAGAATGACAGACAGAAAGTTTCCTCCTCCTTGCCATTAGCAAACTCGTTGCTGTTGTTTAGGTTGTTGCTCTGTTGATTAGCTAAAGTGAAAAGGGTGCAGTAAAAGGAGGTAAGAGGGGTATAATCAGAGCTAGGAGGTCATAGGAAAGCATGAGCAGGCTACCTGTTCTCAGGCTATCTGTTCTTTTAGTTGGGCTAGGAGGAGTAGTCTGAAGTCAGTGAATGTTTCAGAATTTTTGATGTTGCTGAGGGCATCCCATTCTTGGGGTCCTAAAATGGCAAGGCATGTTGTGAGCAGATTATGGCATTTGCTGGCCTTTCTAGAATGATTGGTCCATAATGTGTGAACTTAGGAGTAAGAAGATCTAGGCTTTAATTTAGGGTCAAGTGAAGAAGTGGTGTTAAATTTAAATGTATTTTAAAGGTAAAAGCAGAAGGTCAGAGGTTTTCTTTATACAAAATATTGATTTTGAGACAGGATAAAGCAATGGTATTCATACTTTGGAGATAGCAGAATGCCAGTGGTCTCTGGCGGACTAAATTTGCAGATGATTGCAAATTAGGAACAGTCATTGAATTTCACACTAGCACAAATGTTTTCTAGGAGGGGCTGACACAGACAAACTGATGCCAGAGCCATGGACTAAAACTAAATGCCAAGAAATGCATGTGTATCCTTTGGGAAGTCATCCATCCCTGGTAACTATCATATTGACAACACATCCCTTAGAGCTGACCCAGTAGTCAGGGACTTAGGGACACACATAGATAGTAATCTAGCCTTTGACCATCATGTGTCTACTGTGGTGAGAAAATCATTCTATATTGCACAACTTATAAACAAAGGTATGGCATCCAACTCCAAGGAAGTCATTGTTCTACTGTTCTCGGCATTCATCAGACCTGTCATCAAGTACATTACCCCCTTTGGTATGTACCTAACCAGGCATAACCAATAACTGGAATGTCCACAGAGGTTCCTCACTAAAAGAATACAGGGTGTAAGTAAAATGTCCTTTGCAGACTGCCTCAAGGCCCTATCCCTGTATTCTGTCTCCTACAGGCTTTTGAGGGGAGATCTATATCTGGTATACAGGCCATTTTCAGACCCCACTCTGATGGACCTCCTGCATATCCACAAAACAAACAACACCAGAGTTACCCATTCTAAAGACTTAATCATTGCCTGTGACATAAATAGGACCTGCTGGAGAGATAGGTATGGACCTATGGAACAGGCTGCCCATCCATGTGAAGCAGAGTTCTTCCATAAACCAATTCAAGTGCAACTTGGACAATTGGATGGGAAATCGGAAATTCATCTCTGGTTTAGCACCTATGTATCTAATCGTCACAGGTAACCTGTAAATGGTTCATCTCTGAAACCCCTGCTTACATTTATCAAGGGTATCAGAACTTGTCAGAGATTTGGGATGCATGGCTAGGCTTAAAAAGGCCCTTGTGGTTGTTAGCCTAGTAAACACCTATGACGCTACATTATGTGTTTTCTTGAATGGATATGTTATTATATATTTCATGACTTTTTTAAACAAAATTTTTCAAAGAGAGAAAAAAACCTACATCTTTCCTTATTTAAATAAAAATCCATATTTATGTCTAGTCTTTCTGCATGTTGTTGTTTGTCTTTCGGCTTTTCCCGGTTATGGGTCGCCACAGTGGAACTCCAGTCCAGTAATGATTGGCAGTAGATTTTCACGAACGCTGAGGTGCCAGCTCGAAGTTTATCCTTCAACTAAGGCACACCCATTTACGCATGTCTTTCGAACGCCCACCCAACCGCGGGGAGGACATGCAGACTCCACACAGAAGGCACTCCCCGCACTCCAGCCGAGAACTGAATGGCAGAACCTCTTGCTGTGAGGCAACAACACTACCACTGCACCACCGCATCTTTCTGCATATTCTTTCAATTTGCGTGATATAAAGAGAAGGGGTCATAGTTTTCACTTCTTTACTCGAGATTCAGAAAAAAAACAAAGAAATAACAAGGGGTAATTGCCCAAAATCAGGAACAGTTTATTTATTTATTATTTATTTATTTGTCTTTGTTTACCAGGAAAGTCCGACTGGGTAATACCCATTTTCAGCACAGGCCCTGGCAGAAAAGCTCCATTTCTTTACAATGCATTATAGTAAGTTCCAGTCAAACACACAGTAGTTACATTTCTATTTCTATTTATACATAAACTGTAGTTACATTTATAGTTACATTTATAGACAAACAGTAGTTACATTTATATGTATACATTGTAAGATTTTACAGAGGTGGAAGTTACTAAACAGAATGTACTCATGCAGCTTAGTGGATTGTACAGGCAGCAGTTATGTATAAAAATTGATTTTGTCATTTCAGTAAGAGGTTGATAATATTATATTTAAGGAGAGTATTTGGACAGTATTGTACAGTGAAAAAGTTTTAACCCTGTGATGAGCATGTACAGGATCAGGATTGGTTAAGATATTGTTTAAGCAGTGGTTTAAAACTATTGAGTTTATTGGAGAGTTTTATTTGCATGGGGATACTATTTCAGAGTTTAGCAATGCATTGGGAGTAGAGGGAGTCTCCTGCAACATTATTTGACTTATCTGCAAGTAATAAGAATATGTTAATAGAATGGAGGTCCCTTGCTGGACAGTAGGGTAGTAATACATTTTGTAGTGCAGGGCATTTTTCTAGATGATGAATGAGTTTGTGTGCTGTGGTCAGTTGTGAATATGTTAGACAGCTGTGCAGTTCAAGCCAGTTTAATTGCTTTAAGCTAAGACAATGGTGGGTCCTATGAGGGAGACTAGTGACAAATTTAGGTATTTTATTGTAGCAAAAGGCAAATTTCTTTCCCTGACTATTGTTTATGTTTGTTAGGATAGGAGTGGTATATAACAGAGTCGGAAGTAAGAAGGTGGTGGCTAGAATTTTTCTTACAGTATCTGTAAGAAATCCATTGATCCTATAAAGGGAGCCTAGTTTCTGGTGTGTAGATTTAATGGCATGCAGTACATGCTTGTCATATTTGACATTGTCATTTATTGTAATGCCTAGAAGTTTAATGTGAGTTACAGTTTCAATTACAGTATTATTTGCTGACTTTATGGTAAAAGATTGCTTTTGATTTTGTCAAGTTTTTGTGGTGAAAAGCACAGGCTTAGTTTTCTTGGGACTGAGTAAGAGGTTTGATTCTTTGAGCCAGGTTGAGTTAAGACAACAACAGGTTTTCCATCAGTGTGTCTTTTTTGAACAATATGAAATATGAAACTCTAATGTCTGACATAACCAACTGTAATCCTCAGGGATTTTCCAGAAAAATATGAAGAATAGGTCAACAATATGAGACAAAACCAGGAAATGTTGAGAGCTGTATAATGGGTAGTCTTGACTGCTGTAGATTCGGCACCTCAAAATGCTGGTCATGGTTTAATTACCTCTATTAAGGCAACAGTGTAATTTAGATTAACTGCAATGCTATTAAAGCAGTTTTAAATAGGTCCTTATAAGTGGAAGTTATATTTACAGTATTGTGCTATGTACTGAAGTGCTATTGCCCAAGAGTGTAGCTAGGCATACACACTGTACTCAAGACAGGTGAGGACTTTTTTCTAAACATCTTTCAGAAAACTTATAGTGCAAACAGTATAAAATTTCTAGAACTATCAGAACTATTATCTACTGTACATTACTATAAAAACATGCTTTCCTAATCGCATTTGTATACAGGCAGCAACTGAAAATATACTTACAAGTGGCAGCAACTGAAAATAAAGACCCTTTCTTCAGCTATGTTAGAAATCTGGGCGGAAACCCTCAGATATGTTCAGAGTTAGTTCACAATGACAAAAAATACACTGAACCCACAGATATTGCCAACATTCTGGCAGACAGGTTCAGTGCAAATGTCTCCCCTCCCTCACCCCCAAAAGAAGAAATACTTATCCCAGCTGAATGTAACCTCCCTGTCATCTCAGATGTCCAGGTGAGAACCGCCCTCAGCAAAGCTAAAAACACAGCATCAATGGGACCTGACGGTATCCTGGGTTGCGTGCTACGTGAACTCCAAGAGAAGCTAAACCCGCACATAAAAATGCTATTTAACCTTAGCCTTACTACAGGATATCTACCTGAAAACTGGTGTACAGCAACAGTAGTCCCACTCCACAAAGGAGCACCTCTACTGACCCTGGTAACTACCGCCCCATAAGCTTAACCAGTCTGGTCTGCAAAGCTATGGAAAGAATCGTTATGGAACTAATAAACAGAGACATTGGGGACTTACAGACACTTGATCCCACCCAGTTCGGCTTTGTAAAAGGCAGATCCTGCCTTTTAAACCTGGTTGACTTTTTCGAAACAGTCACTAGAGCCATTGATGAGGGCAAAGCAGTCCATACAGCCTACCTGGACTTGGCTAAAGCTTTCGACACAATACCCCACTCTGGCATCATTGACAAGCTCAACAGTTAAATGTAAATCCATATGTCACAAGATGGGTGGCAAACTGGCTAAAGGATAGAACCCATAAAGTCAAAATCGCTGGAGCCATGTCAGACTCAAAGCCAGTGACAAGTGGTGTCCCACAGGGCTCTGTCCTGGGACCCCTCTTGTTCGGCATTTATTTCTCAGATGTGAAAGCAAACATGGGAAGGTTGTGGCTGACAAAGTTTGCAGATGACTGCAAACTAGGCGCCATAGTCGATACACCAGCTGACACATACATCCTACAGAAAGGCCTCACTGAAATGGACAACTGGTGCCGGAGTCATGGCCTTAAACTAAATGCCAAAAAACGTATAGTCATCCCCTTTGGGAAAAACAAAGTGCCCACAAATTATCACATAGGCGGTAACCCACTGAGTACAGAAAAAGTAATCAGAGACCTGGGGACCCAAGTCGATAGTGACCTCTCATTTGACACCCACGTTGCCAAAGTGGTTAGAAAGACTTTCTACCTTGCCCACCTTATCATGAAGGGATTCACATCCAGATCAAAGGAGGTCATTGTGCCCCTGTACTCCTCCCTTATCAGGCCCATGATTGAGTAAAATGCCCCATTTGGTATGTACCTCACCCGGCACTTGCAACAGCTAGAGAGACCCCAAAAGTACCTCACCAAGAGGATCAAGGGTCTCCAACATATGTCATATGCTGCCAGACTAAAGAAACTCCAACTCTATTCAGTAGCATACCGCCTACTCAGAGGTGATCTGTGCCTGACGTATAAGGCCATGTCCAATCAGGAATTGATGGACATGCTCCACCTCACAAAATCCAAATCCATCAGAACCACGAGAGGTAAAGATTTGAACCTCAGCACAAATATGAATAGGACTTGCTGGAGGGACAGATTCATAACTCAGAGGCTTCCCATACTCTGGAACAGAATCCCAGTTCATGTTAGGCAGAGCCCCTCACTGACTCTCTTCAAGAGAAATTTTGACGAGTGGATGGGAGATCGTAGGTTTACCCCAGGGGTCATCTCTGTGTCACTACTAGACAGAGGCACAGTAAACTAATTATATTATGTAAGGGGGTCTTCACTGTGTCACTACTAGACAGAGGCACAGTATTCTAAATCTATTCTGTACACTTTGTACCATTACATGGGGTGGCGAAAGCCACATCACTATGGCTAGGCTTATAAATGCCCCAGGGCAGATAGCCTAGTACCAAACTATGAAACTATAAAATGTATAGGGCAGCATTTTGAGAGTGGAGTACATTTTTAAATGATAGTTGGGAGGTGGTGGCAACAGCACAAGATTTGAGTACAAAATATACATTTCTGGCTACACCCCTGCTATTGTCCACCTACCTATGTTGCATAACCTTTTCCATTTGATTGCAGGTCCAAGCTGAAAAAAGGGCTTCGCAGCAGTTCACTTACTCAGTCATAGCTCTCAACTGTCCCTGATTTTAACTCAAATTTTAGCTCTGTCCCTCTTAATCTCTACTAACACTAATGCATTTTGGAGGAAAGGTGCTGAATTACACTTAATAAATAATGACAATGATTAAGAGTTACAGACTTATGTTCCTTCAGGAAATGTCTATGAATTCACATTCTCTTATTCTGTTAAAGTCTCAAGTTAATAGAACTATTATTTTAAAAGCGTCCCTGAGTCTGTTGAAATTTGTCCCTGATTGGTTGACAGCAATGTTACTCATATATTACACCATAAAACAAGTACAGAAAAATAGCCACTGGTTTATCATATTCAGAAATGACCAGAATGTTGTGTGATGCTATTACCTCAGTTTTTACTATCAGTCTTAATCATTCGCAAAGTAAAAGTAAGCATGCTTTCGAGCCATTCTTTACTAACAATGCTGCTAACGTTCCCATAGGTACTCCGTGCTACACTGTTCCCAACCTCCGCTCAGTAAAAGCCTGATTTACTCCCTTATTTAGTGTACTAACCTTTAAAGTATTCCCTCGATACGAAATGGTTTTGTGGCAACAAGTAACTTGGGAGGTTATGCTTAGGGCTACAGCCTTTGCTCTGTTTATGGTCGTATCTCAAGCCTTAATTTCGAGTTGTATGTAAATATCGTGCGGGCGGCTGCAATCAACCCAAGAAATAAAAGTCTGCACAGCGTGTTTGTGTGTTGGAGTGTGGCATGGGATGGTTTGTGAGTGAGTCGCTGTGCATGCTGGGTCAGAGTGTGATGGTGGTTCCTGTAGTAGGAAGCTATGAATCTTTATAGCTCACATTTAGGGCTGTGAGCACACATCAGAGGTATATAGCAATTTCTTCGCTTGATTTTCCCCATCTGGATCTGGGGATAGAGGGCTCGAACCCGCCGCCCGCTTTGGGAAATGGTGCTGAGTGAGCGGTGGGTCTCATGGCTGATCAGCGGAGCGGCCCGTTCGTGCTGATCGTGGGTGGCTCGGTTCTGTTCATGGTTATCTTGTATCAGTACGTGGGGCCGGGGCTGCCCCGTTACTGGTCCCCTGCTGGTGTGGAGCCTGAAGCAGACCCGTTCCCAACTCCTGATCCACATTACATTAAGAAGTACTATTTCCCGGTTCGGGACCTGCAGCGGACAGTGCCGTTTGATATCAAATCCGATGGGGTGATTGTCTTCCTACATATCCAGAAAACCGGCGGTACGACCTTCGGGCGGCACTTGGTGCAGAACGTACGCCTGGAGCAGCCGTGTGATTGCAGACCGGGTCAGAAGAAATGCACATGTTACCGACCCAACCGGCGTGAGACATGGCTTTTCTCTCGCTTCTCCACGGGCTGGAGCTGTGGGCTGCATGCAGATTGGACCGAACTCACGAGCTGCGTTCCCGGTGTGTTGAGCAAGAGGGAAAAAGCTGGCCAGGATCAAAGGTAAGTTGGCAGTAGCACCGGTCATTAGTGGACCTGTTTGAGCTGGGGTTTTGCTCTGTGGTTTAAGATGCTGGCGTTTTCCGTGTGTTAAATAAGTGTAAAGGCTGTTTATAATCTAGATGCGGTCTTGCTTAAAGTTTGTAGCCTGCAGACACAGACAATGTGCTATTAAGTTAGAGGCGTACCTGTAGTAAACAAACATGCTTGTGTAGTGCTCTGTGGCAGTTTGTGTGCTTCAGTTCTTGAACCTGAAAAGTAGTGCGGAGTTCGTATGGTGTCCCCGCATTACATTCTGCATACCTTTTAACTATCATTTCATACTACAAGTGTGTTTATGCACAGTTGTCCTAGGTCAGGTTTATAGATGGGCGAGGGCAGATGTGTGCTATTTCTTACTGGTCTTAACGTTGCTTCAGCTGTCTGCTCATTAACGTGGGGCTTTTTAAACTGTGAACTACAACATTCACAAAATGCGCAGAACCGCTTCTTAAAGTGGGGTTCGCTGCTGCCTCTGTATGAAATCAGAACAGAATTGGTTTTGCTTCCTTGGCAGTTCAGTCTCAGCGGTGATCTTCTGGGCGTAAGCAGCATGTTGCTGGTGGAAAGGTACGAAGCTCGAATTTGGATGTTATTGAAATCGTTAGGGAAGCTAATAACACCCAAGTAATTCTCTGGGCTTGTCCACATTTCACTTTCTCCATCAGACACTGCTTTTATATTTTTTATTTAAATAATATATTAACGTAAAACATTTTAAGTTTATATTCTAAAAAAAACGTTCAAGCTCTGTTATGGTTTCTCTATTTTTCAGTCATTCCTTCTGAATTAGGATTGAGCATTGAAAAACTGTACTAAGTGCAGCGGGTAGCTGCGACATCCTTTATGATGGCACATTCCCGGTGTCTTCATTTCAAATAATCAGTTAGAAATAACTAAGTATAGCTTCCGCACGCAAAGAAATGAAGCCCCCCTGTCTAATTTGGAGTTTCGTATTTAGCGTATTGATGTGACTGGGTGTACACCCAGTGTGGAAGTTGAGTTTAAACCTGCACTGCTAACCAAGATCAGGGCTACTATATTCAAACTAGAAAACTCAGGAGTGACAAAAGCGGGCCAGTACCAAATGACTCTTCTGAGCCTTTCATTGACGGTTAAAGGAGCAGCCCATATAGTTGCTGCGGCTGCTCTGCTTTCTTGATGTGTGTGTGTGTGTTTACGTTGTTCTATAGTATCGCCAGTATAATTTGTTGCTGCTGCTGTCGTTCCGTACTGCAGCCCTTGTTGCATTGTACTCGGGAATGGACCCCAGGCCCTGTCATAAATAGCATCCATGCATATGTATTAATGTGGTTCCTTCACAATGTCTGAATTAGTATGCTGCCCTTCTTGAGGTACTTGACACCAGTGAATTTAATAAATACAGACTGGCTGTCTTAATATAGTGCACATTGTTGTTGTTATAAATAATACAGTGCAATTGCTAATACGTTTACTCTATCATATTTTACAATGACTGTTCAGTGAATGTTTTTCTGCACCACTAAAGTTAAATGCCTAATTGCATACAGTATGCACATTTTCAAAACACATTCAGTATATGTATTTTTTGTTCTGAAGTATAGCAGTGGTGGAGAATGTTTTTAATAGCTCCATTTTAGTACAGTAAACATTAAGTGGAGAGTATGTATCTCGTCTTTAGAATACCGTTGTTTAGGTGTTGCTCTATACCATGCGAAGTGATGTCAACTCCTATCTATAACAGGTTTGAGGAAGCTTGCCTGTAGTTAAGGTGGTGTCTTAGGAGGATCGGGCTTCCTTTATCATTTTAGCTACATGCAGCTGTGAAACGATATGATCAGGCACAAATGCTTCATTAATCAACTAGCAACTTTTTATACAGCATAATAATCTTTGTTGCCTTCTTTCTGGTTGTGCATTTTGGAATGAACATAAGTTAGGCTGAGCATTCGTTTCTGACAAGTGGACATTTGTTTAATTGATGCTTTTGGTTCTACATGGAAAGGCACTAGTAGATATATTTTGGAATGCCTGAATATTGAAGCAGGAAATGGTTAAACGTAGCACTTGCCTACAGAATTTTCTTTCACATTCACAAAACTAAATGCTGTGGATGAACTTATGCCACCACCTGGCCGATACCTTTCAGAACATTACAAGGAAATAGAAATCTTTAAATTATTGTGTGTATGCCACAAGCTTTTTACAACCCAGGATGCACATTTGAAAGTATAACTGTGTTTTTGTGGTTTGGGGACAGGGGATGGAAATGTGCAACATGGTGTATTGTACCTGCCATATGTTAAGGCTATGGCTTCCAGCACACTAGACGGATGTTTGTCTACCAGTTTCCATTTACAAACTGCGCTGTTCTGATGAAGATGCACAACCAGACCAAAGCTCACTGGACTCTTGTATTCAGACTGTGCATTTTTAGTAGTATAAAATGTGTGTGCTGTTTGTCTAAATACGTATATCTGTATCATGTATATTTATATCTGTCATATACTTTTAGTTGGATGTGTGCTTGCACAAAATCATGTGCATCTTCTTGTGTAAATTTTGCAATGGGAAGTTTTGCAGTATGTTGTGTAAATCACAAAATCTGCTTTTTTACTGTATAAATGTGTACATTGTGTGTGGTCTCGATTGCTTTTAGTACTAATACCATCTCTAGTTCTAGAGTTTTCGTATACAAACTGTTAGGTATTATTGTCAAGTCATACTGAAAATACAGGAGTTGGTACAAGTCTGAAAACTATTATACATATCTTTGCCTTGTAGCTTTTAATATTCTTTGTATAATTTTTGTAAATACTTTTTTCACTTTAAAGTTAATATAATGCTATATCAGTATTTTGAAGATTTTTGTATATATGTCCATATCGTTAAAGTGCATAATGCATCAACCCGGTTAACAAGTCAGTAAATTTAAGCTGCAAGCAGAATTAGTGTTGTGGTGAAATTTTGTATGGTTCTACATGGTTGTTCTTTAAAGAAGTCTGTTTAGTATTACTTTAGGCATTTTCTATGATTTTAAAATGCTACAGAATGTTTTGTTTCTTCTTTCGTCTTTTTCCCAACATTATTCTAGAAATGGTTTCCAACTTGTACTAAAATGTAGTCTTTGGGTCAGTTTGCAGTAGACGACTGTAGCTGTTGATTTATGATCTTAATGATTTACTGTATCTTAAAAGAATGTGATCAGACTGATTGTTTTTATGATGTGCAAAATGTGCAAGAAACACTTTGAGATTTTCTTGTTAAAAAAAACGTAGGTTTTGTAAACTGTCACTTCATAGTGCTAGACAGTGGGGAACTGCCCGACACAAAGCTGATAATTTATACTGCACAGGCACCAAGGGTTGCCTGAATATTTAAAAGTTAGTTTGTCATCCTTGGAGATTAGCATTTTTTCACAGTATGCTATTCTGGTTCTTATTATATTGACTCTGAACTCTCTTCCTGACTGACGTTTTATAATTTCCTGTTTGCTTTAGACTATAGATACCACTGTGCAAAATAAAACAGAGCTTGCTTTCGCCATCCAAATCCTCTCTTTCAAGGCAGAGTTCAGCTAAGCAGCTGTTAATGTATCTGCTGACCACTGACACTGCCTTTAGCTGTAAAAGAAGACATACAACCTGCTGTCGCCTCTTGTCCACCCTTAATTTCATTGCACATGAGAGAATTGATTTAGAATGAAATGGCTGTTTATAGGCATGTCTTATTTATGTTGTTATTATGTTGTTAATGGAGACTGAACCTGCTAAAAGCGCTGTTTTTCTTTTATAATTTGCATGATATTGCTCGTTACTCTAGTTAACGTTTCATCTTTTCTTTGACTATTATCAACCAATTAATTTTCTTACTTTGGAAGTGGGGGGATTATACACTAGCGGGTTTGTTTGACAAATTTTGATTTGAGCATTGAAGTAAACAAGTGCTTATAGAATTTGAATTTTGAGGGCGGGAGTTTACTTTTCCTTCAAGTTTTATTTCTTACTAGGGAGAAGTAATTTTATACTGGAAATGTTTTATATAAAAATTTGCAGCTCCTCGTTTTGTGGTATGAATTCAGTGACTGGTTTATGGATGAAGATAGTGTCACTTGGTGGTAGGCTGGGGTGATAGCTGTGTTGCGTTTTGGTGGGTAAAACACTGTGTGTTGAATTTTTGACATAATTCCATGTGGTAGCCTTGCTGTTGTCTGTAGCTATGTACCCTTATGTTGATGGGATAATTATCACATCATTCACCACAGTCTGCTCACATAACCACACAGTTCACCACATCCAGATGGTGATTCTTATGCCCAGTTGCTTCAAACTGATCTTTGCCTATTTTGGGGAAAGTACCACCCAATACAGTGATTGAGTTAGAATAATAATTTGGGATGCACATCTCCACCTGCCCAAAAAGGGCTGTTGTGGAGATGTTTGCTTTACTTTCCTTGCAGTTTTTACATTTTAGATACTAGTGTGCCATTTTTGGGTAGCATGATGCATTGATTAGCACTGCTGCCTTGCTTGTTTACCATAAGTTTGGCTGTGGTATTTTTGTAGATTTTTTTATATCTGCGTGGGTTTCCAATTTCCTAATGCCTCCAAATCACTTGCTAATAAGTTAGTTGCTGATCCTTCAAAATGCCCACAAGTGCTTTGCTTAATGGTGTAGAAGTTCTGGCATTGGGGAATCGATGAAGTAGCATCAGGTTGGGTGCTTTGAAACTTCATTATGTGTTTTTGGTGAGCTGTACTGTAGTGTGAAAACTTGCAGTGAAGGTAAAGTGGGGTGTTAATGATGGAATGAAGGTTGCATGAAGTAATGCAAGGTAATCTACCTGCTGCTGGGCTGACTCTGTGTGTGTGGGGGGGTGCGCTCCATTTTGTGTTGCACTCGTGTATACAGTACTAGATCACTTGTAGTGGAAGTGGTTTAGCTAAACAGTAGGGCAAAATTTAGATTCACAAAGGGGGGCAACTTGATAAGTTTTTCTTTAATGCAAATATGTTCAGAACTGTTTGCATTAGTGTCTCTCACTGAGGAGTGTGCAATACGTTTAAAATGGTGGATCTAATGGGGATTTATTGGTTGTAACATTAATGACCACTTTAAATATAAATAGTACGTTAGACACATTTAGGTTTAACAAACAAATGCTGTTTGACAGATTTTATGGCAGAGCAAAGGGCTGTTAGTTACTTGGCAACTGAAAAATAAATCTTCAATTAGCAAAGAAAATGGAGTGTTATAAAATCTTGTATCATTACATGGTTATAATTCTTTTGTAATTTCATACATATATATATATTTTTTTGTCAGTAACGGCTGTGTAGTTAGGAAGGCATATGTTATTTTTTTGTCAACAGTTCCTCACTGTATGTATGAAGAAGCTGGCTTTCTCAGCAAATGTTTCTGTTAGTCAGTAACAGTTTCTAGTAGTGGTTAAGGCCCATTGCATGCAGTTGCTTTATGAGGTAGCTGGGGTGGGGTTGTCTAGTTAAGTGATCAACTTTGAAAAAGTAAATGTGCTTTTAATCTCCCTCTCTCTCCCTGTTCTGTGGTTTTGGATAGAAGGGCTTCATAATACTGTATTCGACTATTCTTGCAGCCTCGTGTAGCAGTCCACAAGAAAGATGCTATGGCGGGCTGTAGTACATAGTAAATTTGAGTACATGACTGCTTGGTTCTTGTATGATTAACCTGAGACTAGTGCATGTTTCTATGATTTACCTCTCCTGTTTGAATTGTTGCGTAGTGTGCTAATAGGCTGCTGCTGGTTTTCTTCTGTTAATATCTGTGATGCATTGGGATGGTTGGAGACTCTGGCTGAGAGAGGTAAATACATTGCATATTTCTCGAGCAGATGGAATGTGGGTGTGTGTGCTGTATGGTACCAGTTTCAGGAAATGTGAACACTGGTTCTAGAATCTGAAGAAAAGTGATGGGGAATGGATCTTGTTAAAAGGAAACACCACAACTCTGGGGCAATTTTGAAGGTATTGGTGATTTGCTGAGTAGTACAATCAAACAGTATTTTTTTTTCTTTAGGGTGTTGTATGATTTAACATCCTTCCAGAAGAGAGAGACTGCAGGAATACTTTGTTCCAACATACACATAAAGTCTTAATGGCGACAGGAAAGTAAGCTGGATGTTAAGCAGGGTTTCCAGTCCCAGACTGAAAGAATATGGTTAGACAAAGTGGGCCAAGCTGTCCTCCATAGATTGATAATGGGCAGACCAGCTAAGCCCTGTGAAGCCTAAGAAACTGCAATTCACCCAGTTAATTTGTTTTTTTGCCTTTGAGAGAGAGTGGTTAGACCTGAGGTAAATTTGCAGTTTCCTATTCTTTTAAGTCCAAATAGATTTTGAAAATAGTGAGAGACATGCTTTGCATAATGGAGCAGAAGTTTGTTCCAGACATAGGGAGTTCTTTAAGGCAGTGGTCACACCAGCAAGTTCTATTTCTTTCAGTATTGATTTGGGTCTCTTTGCTGTATTTGTGTTGCTACAAGTCTGTGGGTATGCAGTAGGTCAAGCATGACAGGGTTTTGTATAGATTTGTAGGTTGAGCAAAGATCACATTTTAGGAGACAGAGAGATGTGGCTTGTAGACTCTTGGGGAGCTCATTCCCAAGATGTTTGTGAGGAACTCATTCTGTTTTTCAGGTTGGATTAAGTATTTGGACTGGTACATTTGAAGGGTGTATTATAATCCAGATGGTAATGAATTTTATATATATATAGACAGATGTCTATAGGGTATTGGCCTTGAGGCCCTTATAAGCCTAGCCAAGAGTTTAGTCCATGTTTAGACAAGTCAGCACCCAAAAGCGCCTGTCCAGCAGACTTTCCCAAAGGCATTGGACATGTGGTCAGAGAAGAGTTCATTATTGTCAGAGTTGCATAGGTCTGTAATATGTCCTATTTTAAGGATAGGGTGTCAGTTATGTGGTAGGTGTGAGAGCTCTAGTTATCCAACATGTATGATCCTGTTTTTGGCATTCCTCTATAGACTATGAATCTGGCACCAAAATTGGTCGAGTTGGGTTATCTTGAAGAATCCAGAAATCTTCAGAGGAAGTTGGTGAAACCTTCAAGATGGCAAAAGTCCATAGACTTGGTCAGCCACAGACAATTTAATGTTCTCTCTTTAACATTAGACAAGTAGATGCCAAGTAGAAGTGGTCATACGACAGAGCCTTGGGGTACACCACTCTTGTCTAGCTGTCAGTGAGCCAGTTAGCAGAACAGTGGGTGGGCTATAATTTTTGTGGAGAGAGATTCTTTGTTTTGTCTTTATTTATTCACCCCCCCCCCCACACACACACACACACACACACACAAACAAGCAGTGTACCTTTATTTGGAAGGAGTTGTGCGTGGTTGCTTTGCTGGTATTATCAATGTGCCATCTTGTTTACATTACTGATTAGCTCAGCCTTACACCAGATTGCAGTTTACTTTCCCTTCTCTGAAGGCATGCTGTTATCCTATGATTACATACTCTGTTTCTTGCTGGTCTGAGAAATTCAAGTAGAGACTTGTTTTTGGATTCATAATTGCATGACTGCATTTTTTGGCAATGACCTTTGTGATGCTGCATTATACTTTACATTTCTGAAAATATCTTGGTAATTATTATGGACTAAAGGGGTGTGTGTGTGATATAAACTCGGATATTTATGCATATATTTGCATGTGTGTAATGTATGCACAAATGTATTTGCATATTGGCATTTTATAATATGTAAATTAGTATGTACATGTCCTGTATCTCTGGTGTGTGCGTGCATGGACCTACGTACACACTCGTACTTGCTTGAAGTTGTAATGTTTACATCAGGTTGTAGGTACCATGTACTTGATGTTTTTATTAAATGCCAGTTTAGTACCCACCACACGCACCAGGGATACTTTGAAGTTGGGTTAATCCAAAGTAAATTAAAATAAATATCTACATGTATAAAATAATTCTGTCATGTTTCATCTTATTTGGTAGAATAATCAGTTACCTATCACAAAAATTAATTTTACACATTGGAGTTTTGTTTTTGTGTCTTTGTTTTCACAAGGGTCTTGCATCCAAAATGTGTGTGTGTGTGTGTGTGTGTGTGTGTGTGTGTGTGTGTGTGTGTGTGTGTGTGTGTGTGTGTGTGTGTGTGTGTGTGTGTGTGTTTTCCCTCAAAATTAAAATGTACATTATCTTTACAAATGGATCAGAGTAAGAAATTGGGCCAGTTTAATCTGACCATCTCTTATCAAGGTTTTCCTAAGTACTGTAGGTATCTTGTAGGGCATGCAAACAAAGTCATCTTGTCTGATAATTGAGGTCATGCACTGTTAAACACTCAATTAGTTAACAATCATAGTTGCCCTTTGGGCTAATAGCAATGTGTTTAGGTATTTGTTAATGTATTGTGTGTTTTAAGAGGTGGGGGATTTGCCAAATGGGAGGTTTTAACATGTTCATGAGAGGCCAGATCAACAAAAGTGCAATTTACTGAGACAGCATGCATTCGAAGTAGTGCCATTATTAAGGTATGTAAAGCCAATGCCAAATGCCCTGTTATGTTTTCACTTTATCGCTCTCTGTTTCTAGATCGGACTTCACACCTTTAAATGGTGCAGAGATCCTCTACATCTTACTCCTTGTTTGGTGGTGGAGTGTTAATGGTCATTTTGCATGGTAGTTTTTTTGGGGGGGGGACCTTTCCACTCTAATGGCTCTGACTTAATTCGTTACTGCAGTGTTTGGGAAAGAAAAATGTGACTTTGATTTTTCTGACATTCTGTTTTGTTAGCTGAGACATGCTGGTTTACAAATGTGGATAAGTTAATAGAATCATGGTTTAAGACCAACAGGATTTTCAAATAATAATTGCCGTTCTCATGGTTATTCAGAAAGTTTATCCTCTGGTTCTTTTATAGGTCCTCGTCCCTAAGTCTCTAATAGACAATTTGCCATTTTGGCTGGGGTGATAGACAGCTGTGTTGCATTTTGGTGGGTAAAACACTGTGTGTTGAATTTTTGACATAATTCCATGTGGTAGCCTTGCTGTTGTCTGTAGCTATGTACCCTTATGTTGATGGGATAATTATCACATCATTCACCACAGTCTGCTCACATAACCACACAGTTCACCACATCCAGATGGGGATCCTTATGCCCAGTTGCTTGAAACTGATCTTTGCCTATTTTGGGGAAAGTACCACCCAATACAGTGATTGAGTTAGAATAATAATTTGGGATGCACATCTCCACCTGCCCAAAAAGGGCTGTTGTGGAGATGTTTGCTTTACTTTCCTTGCAGTTTTTACATTTTAGATACTAGTGTGCCATTTTTGGGTAGCATGATGCATTGATTAGCACTGCTGCCTTGCTTGTTTACCATAAGTTTGGCTGTGGTATTTTTGTAGATTTTTTTTTATATCTGCATGGGTTTCCAATTTCCTAATACCTCCAAATCACTTGCTAATAAGTTAGTTGCTGATCCTTCAAAATGCCCACAAGTGCTTTGCTTAATGGTGTAGAAGTTCTGGCATTGGGGAATCGAAGTAGCATCAGGTTGGGTGCTTTGAAACTTCATTATGTGTTTTTGGTGAGCTGTACTGTAGTGTGAAAACTTGCAGTGAAGGTAAAGTGGGGTGTTAATGATGGAATGAAGGTTGCATGAAGTAATGCAAGGTAATCTACCTGCTGCTGGGCTGACTGTGTGTGGGGGGGGGGGGGCGCTCCATTTTGTGTTGCACTCGTGTATACAGTACTAGATCACTTGTAGTGGAAGTGGTTTAGCTAAACAGTAGGGCAAAATTTAGATTCACAAAGGGGGGCAACTTGATAAGTTTTTCTTTAATGCAAATATGTTCAGAACTGTTTGCATTAGTGTCTCTCACTGAGGAGTGTGCGATACGTTTAAAATGGTGGATCTAATGGGGATTTATTGGTTGTAACATTAATGACCACTTTAAATATAAACAGTGCGTTAGACACATTTAGGTTTAACAAACAAATGCTGTTTGACAGATTTTATGGCAGAGCAAAGGGCTGTTAGTTACTTGGCAACTGAAAAATAAATCTTCAATTAGCAAAGAAAATGGAGTGTTATAAAATCTTGTATCATTACATGGTTATAATTCTTTTGTAATTTCATACATATATATATTTTTTTGTCAGTAACGGCTGTGTAGTTAGGAAGGCATATGTTATTTTTTTGTCAACAGTTCCTCACTGTATGTATGAAGAAGCTGGCTTTCTCAGCAAATGTTTCTGTTAGTCAATAACAGTTTCTAGTAGTGGTTAAGGCCCATTGCATGCAGTTGCTTTATGAGGTAGCTGGGGTGGGGTTGTCTAGTTAAGTGATCAACTTTGAAAAAGTAAATGTGCTTTTAATCTCCCTCTCTCTCCCTGTTCTGTGGTTTTGGATAGAAGGGCTTCATAATACTGTATTTGACTATTCTTGCAGCCTCGTGTAGCAGTCCACAAGAAAGATGCTATGGTGGGCTGTAGTACATAGTAAATTTGAGTACATGACTGCTTGGTTCTTGTATGATTAACCTGAGACTAGTGCATGTTTCTATGATTTACCTCTCCTGTTTGAATTGTTGCGTAGTGTGCTAATAGGCTGCTGCTGGTTTTCTTCTGTTAATATCTGTGATGCATTGGGATGGTTGGAGACTGGCTGAGATTGCATATTTCTCAAGAGCAGATGGAATGTGGGTGTGTGTGCTGTATGGTACCAGTTTCAGGAAATGTGAACACTGGTTCTAGAATCTGAAGAAAAGTGATGGGGAATGGATCTTGTTAAAAGGAAACACCACAACTCTGTCTGGGGCAATTTTGAAGGTATTGATGATTTGCTGAGTAGTACAATCAAACAGTATTTTTTTTTCTTTAGGGTGTTGTATGATTTAACATCCTTCCAGAAGAGAGAGACTGCAGGAATACTTTGTTCCAACATACACATAAAGTCTTAATGGCGACAGGAAAGTAAGCTGGATGTTAAGCAGGGTTTCCAGTCCCAGACTGAAAGAATATGGTTAGACAAAGTGGGCCAAGCTGTCCTCCATAGATTGATAATGGGCAGACCAGCTAAGCCCTGTGAAGCCTAAGAAACTGCAATTCACCCAGTTAATTTGTTTTTTTGCCTTTGAGAGAGAGTGGTTAGACCTGAGGTAAATTTGCAGTTTCCTATTCTTTTAAGTCCAAATAGATTTTGAAAATAGTGAGAGACATGCTTTGCATAATGGAGCAGAAGTTTGTTCCAGACATAGGGAGTTCTTTAAGGCAGTGGTCACACCAGCAAGTTCTATTTCTTTCAGTATTGATTTGGGTCTCTTTGCTGTATTTGTGTTGCTACAAGTCGGTGGGTATGCAGTAGGTCAAGCATGACAGGGTTTTATATAGATTTGTAGGTTGAGCAAAGATCACATTTTAGGAGACAGAGAGATGTGGCTTGTAGACTCTTGGGGAGCTCATTCCCAAGATGTTTGTGAGGAACTCATTCTGTTTTTCAGGTTGGATTAAGTATTTGGACTGGTACATTTGAAGGGTGTATTATAATCCAGATGGTAATGAATTTTATGACAGATGTCTATAGGGTATTGGCCTTGAGGCCCTTATAAGCCTAGCCAAGAGTTTAGTCCATGTTTAGACAAGTCAGC